>NW_007730047.1:149870-150967 GCF_000696425.1 Galeopterus variegatus
ATGATCTCTGCATGCTGGTATTCACAGCCTTGATAGTCCTCTCTCCTTGAGTAACTTGCTTTAACCAGTAGAACACAGCCACGCTGAGGGGTTGTCATTTGGGTGATGGGGTCACAAAATCTGTGACTTCTGTCTTCCTAGCAGATTCTCTCTTGCTGACTCTGATGAGGAAAGTTGCATGTTGGAGAGGTCTGTGTGGCAAAGAACTGAGAATGAATTCTAGCCAACAGCAGACACTGAATCCTGCCAGCAATTATGTAAGCAAACTTGGAAGCAGATCCTCTCCCAGTCGAACCTTCAAGTGAGACCCCAGTCCTTGGTGATACCCTGATTGCAGCCTTGTGAGAGACCCAGAAGCAGAAGAGACCACTGTCCGTGCCTGGATTGCTGATCCACAGAAACTGAGATAACAAATGTGTGTTGCTTTTAGCCACTAAGTTTTGGGATATTTCTGTTAGACAGCAGTAGATAACTAATACAGTTAAGTATTTAAAATGCATTTATTTTTTGTAGGGCATGTCTTGGAAATTAATGTGCTTAAACTTATAGTCTTGGATTAACAATATAAACAATTTGTACTTTCAAAGTTTTGGTCCCCAGGTGTGCTATAATAAAAAGCATTATTTTATTTTATATATACATATATATATATTTCCTAACAAAGCTCTGATTTTCTTAGGGATTCATCTATCCTAGGGATTCATCTGTCCTTCATGGTGTGGAACTTTGTAGCAAAGTGCTTCTTCCATTATCAAAATGTGAAGGATCCAGATCTTTCCTCTCACCACCATCCCCCATACCAGCACATTTCAGGGTCCAGCAATAAGAAGTCTCCTAGGACTTTAGACTTGGAGAATAATAGAAGGAAAAAGAGAATTGTGGGAGGCATTTATTGCAGTGTTGAGCCCCTTACCAGACATGTCAGATCATAAGATTATTGCTCTGCTTCCTGCTTGTTGCCCCTCTGGAGCTCCTTTGGTTTCCACACAGTCGTAGTACTAATCCCTCATCCCATGATAGATTGTGGGAGAAGAATCTTCATAGTAAATTCCCTTTTATTTAACTTATGCAGCATTGCTTTCTCTTACTTATTAAGA
>NW_007730047.1:151245-154077 GCF_000696425.1 Galeopterus variegatus
GATTCATCTGTCCTTCATGGTGTGGAACTTTGTAGCAAAGTGCTTCTTCCATTATCAAAATGTGAAGGATCCAGATCTTTCCTCTCACCACCATCCCCCATTTCAGGGTCCAGCAATAAGAAGTCTCCTAGGACTTTAGACTTGGAGAATAATAGAAGGAAAAAGAGAATTGTGGGAGGCATTTATTGCAGTGTTGAGCCCCTTACCAGACATGTCAGATCATAAGATTATTGCTCTGCTTCCTGCTTGTTGCCCCTCTGGAGCTCCTTTGGTTTCCACACGGTCATAGTACTAATCCCTCATCCCGTGATAGATTGTGGGAGAAGAACCTTCATAGTAAATTCCCTTTTATTTAACTTATGCAGCATTGCTTTCTCTTACTTATTAAGACCCCTGAGATATATGTCTATGATCTTTAGAATCTGGTAGGTGAATGTGCTACTCATAATGGCATATTAGTAATCTTTAATCTGGTGGCAAGGTTACAGAAGATCTTTCTGGAGAATCCATTAAATAGCTTATTAGTGGATTCTAACAGGTCTCAACCAAAGGTTGGTCTTCATTTACCAGAAAATTATTGCTACATCCTCTTAGGAAAGTCACTGCTGGTACAGTCGGTTGAAAATTTTAGAATGTAGTCAACCGAAAGGATCTTGGCGACAAAATCTCACACAACTACTTTGAGGAATCCTTTCACTGTATTGATTGGTTGTTTGAGCTGTTGTAGACCCAACTCACACTATATCTGCACGTGCTCTATGAGATGTCTTCTAACACCAGGAACCAGCAGATCCAAAAATGGGAAAATGTTTATAGTTGAACCCAGGACAAGCCAGGTGGCTGGCCTCCTTGAAGATCACTGTTTTCAGTTTTCCATGGGATCTATGCCCCTCATTCTGATATTTGAGTTAAAAGAGATTTGCTTCTCTTGCCTGAAGTCAAATGTTTTTATTGCTTTTCTGCTGCTCAGGCTCCTCTTCCCACTAGTACAAAAAACATTTACTATTTTAAAGTTATGATTGACAGTCTGGATTGCTTAGATGGGGAGTGAGAAAAGTGATCTATGTAAAGTCAGACCTGTCTTATTGATTACCTTTAAAGATTATTTTCAAAATAATTGCATCAGTTCATTCAGACTGGCATAATAAAGTTTCTGCCAATAAAAATGGCACTGGAAAATATGCTTGCTGTAGAGGATCCCAGCCAGGATCTCGTATCCATACCCCAAAACAAACTAAGAAGGCAGAGAAACTGATTCTTAGATGGACACTTTACATAAACAGACACAGCCAATTTGAATCAAATTTTCCTTGTAGAGTTTACATATCCATGGACTGAGTTTATGAGCACTGAATAGCGTTTTTGAAACCATAGAAAGATGGTTCTAGAATTGCATGAAATAATTTGGAAGCTAATTTCTTGTCTAGAATGTGATTTGGAAAGGAAAAGAGCTATGGGGATCATACTTTGGTTTCCAAAAAGAGTCTGAGATGAAGAATCTCATACTTGCTAATCTGAAACCTGAGAGAATCAGGAGGCACAGCGAAAGAAGTCTGCATCTCTCTCAAAGAAGATGTTTGAAAGCAGTTCAGTTATTTCCTAATTTTTTTAAGAAAAGGGGTAGGGGAGTTCATTGGCTGAATTGATCTTTGTTAGGTTCGCCCAGTGTACCAGCCACTGTAATAACAAATCTCTGTCTTTAGATTTTACACTTCCTAATTTTTTTAAGAAAAGAGGTAGGGGAGTTCATTGGCTGAATTGATCCTTGTTAGGTTCGCCCAGTGTACCAGCCACTGTAATAACAAATCTCTGTCTTTAGATTTTACAAAGATCTCCATCATTTGATCTTCACAAAAATTATGTAAGACAGTTAAATATTTTACATTCTTGGAGACAGAGCCTAAACTAGATAAAGATGGCACTATAAATACATAAAATAGATACTATGTTAGATGAAGCTGAATATTAGGCAAAAAAATACAGCACAGAAGGGGACTAGGAGGTGTTGGGAGAAGGGGTTGCAATTTTAAACAGCGTGGCTGCAGAAAGCCTCACTAGGAAGGTGACATTCAAGGAACAGAGGATGAAGACCCACATGGCTGCCTGGAAAGAGCATTTCAAGCAGAGGAGCAAGTACAAAGGCCCTGAGGTAGGAGTATGCCTGGAATGTTCACCAGTCAAGAAGATCGAGAAAGAGAAGTTAAAAAGGCAAGGAGGAAACCAAAAGTATTATGTTCTGGAAGCCAAGTGAAAAAACACAAAAAGCGTTTTGTGGAGGAGAAGCACATCCACGGTGCCAGTGCTGTGAGCAGGTGAGGAGAGTTGAGGACTGAGAATCGGCCATAGGGTTTAGCAAGGTGGAGGTCACTGAGGATCACAGGCGGAGCAGTTTCGGTGGAGTGATGAAATGAAAACGTGCCTGCCGTGGTTTGCCAGGAGACTAGGAGGACAGAAATCAGAAACAATTAAATATATGATTCCAAGGGTTTTTGCTACCAGGGAAAGGAGACACTAGCTATAAGGGTAAGTGAGATCAAGAACTGTTTGTTTCTCATTAATGGGAGAAATATCATTCTATTTGTACACTGAGAGGGACAACCCAATAGAGAAGGAAAACTGATGATACAGAGCACAAACTGCACAGCTGCTGGAGCAGTGCCCTGAATCAGTGACAGGGGCAGGGACGTAGTGAGGCTGGACTTCCCGAGGAGCAAAAGCAACCCGGCCACAGGGACAGAGGAGGAGACAAACGGGTGCAGGTGCATGGACGAGGGTGGATGTGGAGGTAGGAGTTTGTACACATTCTTATGCTACTCCTATTTTCCCAGCGGA
>NW_007730047.1:154612-155108 GCF_000696425.1 Galeopterus variegatus
GAGAGAGAAATGATTTGGTTATCTAGGGCACAGGGGTTGGGAGACTACCGGCCACGCCCATCCGTGTGCGTATAGTCTACGGCTGCTTTCACAGTGTGACTGCAGAGCTGAGTAGTTGTTACATACGCCATATGGCCTTCAAAGCTGAAAATACTTACTACCCTTTGCAGAAAAAGTTTACCCATTTATGATGTCTTAGTCAGCTCTGTCTGCTACCATAGACTGGGTGGTTTAAACAATAGACATTTATTTCTCTCCATTCTGGAGGCTGGAATTCTAAGTTCAAGGTGCCAGCAGATTCATCCTGGTAAGGGTTCTCTTCCTGGCTTGCAGAGAGCTGCCTTCTGGCCATGTCCTAACATGGCTGGGACAGATAGGTAGAGGTAGAGGCAGAGGCAGAGATAGAGGGAGAGATAGAGGGAGAGATAGAGACTGGCGGGGCGGAGAGAGAGCGTGAGTGCACTCTCGTCTTTCTTCCTCTTCTTTTTTTTTTTTT
>NW_007730047.1:156543-157154 GCF_000696425.1 Galeopterus variegatus
GAGCTGAAAAATTGTTGGAGATAGGAAACTAGAGGGAGTAAGCTGGAAAGATGGGAGATGGCAGTTGGAAAGTGGGATGCTTGCAGTCGAGATCACGGAGGGGTTGCAGGGGTTGGTTATGACATGGTCTGGGGGACAAGGACAGGGGAGAAGAAGTGGAGCAGGGAGAGGTAAAATGGAGAGCAAGATCATCGAAGGAGATGGACACAGGGAGCTGAGAGGCCTCAGTACGGAAGGAATCATCCAGAGCGAATGTTCTGAAACATTATCTAAAGCTTGGATTTAAGGTGAAGGAGGGGTGACAGATCTCCTCAAAGTCATACTAGGGCATGTTTTGTGGCCTCACCCGTGGTTTGTTTCATTATCTAGGAGAATGTACCTGGTACCTGTGTTTGACTTGGCTATCTATCTGTTTATTTATTTATTTATTTGTGTCTGTTCATCTATTTATTATTTGATTAGATCCCTGACACTGTAAAGTTACATGTTAACTTGTCCATTCTGTGTGGGACAGATAATCCCAACGATTATACTTTTATGGTTGTTTCTGCTGCTTATAACATAAACACGTGGAACTGGATAATTTGTAAGAAAATGAAATTTATTGCTTA
>NW_007730047.1:158237-167589 GCF_000696425.1 Galeopterus variegatus
TAATTTGATTTCCCACCCTCTTCACACTGTCACTGTGGGGACTAAGTTTGGGGGGAAAATCAATCCACAGCAATGGCCCTGTGGGACATTAACCAGTTTTGTTATCTAACCTAGCAATCCTAACCCTTTTTTTCAAAATGTATATCAATGGCAGTTCCTACATGTATTCTTGGAACCAGCTCTACCATATTATTGATTTCTTGGTTAGTGAATTAATAATCTTTGATATGTATTCATTCAGTATTTTTATGAGTCATGTTTTTAACTTTTCAAAAAATTATAATTGAAGGGGCATTAAAATTATCAACAATTTTAATAATGAGAGTAGTGATGGAGACAGTAACAGTGAGTCAGGACCTAAAAATCTTTTAAAAAATAAGAGAGGGAAAGAAGTGAACTGTGTGTTCATAGATAAATGCAAAATATACAGTAGGGGATAGTATGACGGTAGAACAGCAGGATTCAGAGGTGGACGATTTTATGGAGGAGAGAGTAAGAATAGACTAACAGTGGCAATGAGAGACAAGGAGGATCCCTACCCTGTCCCTAAGCTCAGTCACATGCAAGGTAGAGAGCTACTTGAGAGGGCTGCAGGGGAAGCCAAGTCCTCAGCAAAGAGCCGGGTTTCAGTAACAGCAGAAGGTGCGGGGACTATTCAGAGAGGAGTTTGGGGGCATAGTGGATGTTGCCAATGATGGACTGTGAGTTCCAGAGAGAATGTGCACACGTGGACACACACATACACACACCATATACACGTTGGCGAAGTCCTCCCTTGGGGCAAGAACACATACACATATTCCATCTTTTCAATTTAAGTAGCCACTGATATGGGCTAACTTGTGTCTCTTCCTGACCCAAGTCATATGTTGAAGTCCCAATATCTAGAACCTCAGACTGTGACTGTATTTGGAGACGGGGTCTTTGTCTTAGTCCATTTGTGCTGCTATAACAAAATACCCAAGACTGGGTAATTTATAAATCATAGAAATGTATTTCTCATAGTTCTGGAGGCTGGGAAGTCTAAGATCAAGGTACTGGCAGGTTTAGTGCTTGCTGAGGTCCTATTTCCTGCCTCCAAGATGGTGCCTTGTTCTGCATCCTCATGTGGCAAAAGAGACAGAATGGAGCAAGCCCACTCCCTCAGGCCCCTTTATAAGGACCCTAATCCTATCTACAGGGGCTCTGCACTCACGACTCAATCACCTCCTAAAGCCCCTACCTCTTAATACTATAATACTGGTGATTAAGTTTCAACATATGAATTTTGGGGGACACATTCAGACCACAGTGATCATTTAAAGGTAATTGAATTGAGATCACTAGTGTGGGTCCTAATCCAATATGACTGGTGTCCTTACAAGAAGAGGGAATTTGGACACAGACGGACATAGAAGGAAAACCATGAGAAGACAGTTTGTAAGCCAAAGAGAGGGGTACAGAAGACACTAACCTCAGATTTCAGAACGATAAGGAAATAAAACTCTGTTGGTTAAGTCATGCAGTTTGTGGGAATTTGTTGTGGCAGCGCCAGCAGACAAACGTAGCCACCTCCTTCTGCTTTCCTTGGTCAGGGTGGTCACTGTGGGAAGTTAGTGAGGGGTATTTCTTTTCAGGGTGTGACCATTTTATTCAATGAGCTGAACTTAATATGTGCAAAAAAGAAACAAACAAAACAAGATGTATTCTTTCCCACCTTTCATCTTTAAAGTCATCCTGAGGATTAGTTCTTAAATATCTCTAGATGAAATCTGAAACAGATATCATAGCTCTTCCAAGCCCTTTTAGTTCCATGAACAATCTCAATCCAGCAATTAAATACAGTAGTCCTTGTCTATCTGCAGGGGATACATTCCAAGACCTGAAACCACGCATATACAAACCCTCGATATACTACATCTTTTCCTATACGTACATACCTACGATAAAGCTTAATTTATCAATAATAACTAATAATAAAATAGAACAATTGTAACAATATACCAGCATCACTACTCTTATGCTTTGGGGCCATCATGATGTAAAATAAGGGTTACTTGAACACCAGCACTGCGATGCCCCGGCAGTGATCTGGTAAGTGGGCGGCATACAGAGCACAGAGCACGCACGTGCTGAGCAAAGAGAGAAGTCACCTCACAAGGGGGCAGGGCAGCGTGAGGTTTCATCACACTACTCAAAAATGGCACACAGTTTAAAACTTAGGAATCGTCCATTTCTGGAATTTTCCATTTGATATTTTCAGACCACGGTTGAAGACAGGTAACTGAAACCACGAAAAGTGAAAGCGTGGCGGGGGAGGGAGGGAGCTACTGAACTCAGACTAATGGAAACTACGGATTTCAATCAAAATTGCAGTGTTTCCCTCCAAAGGCTGCAGGAAGGAGGTGGGGGTGGCTGGCTGTCCTTCAGTCTCCGCTGGTGGTGTTTTATCGCACCTCCTTCTCTCACCTGCCCCCATTTCTGACCCTTTCCAGGGCTGGGACAGTAGTGAGAGGATTAGTTTTCTGGGCCTCTGACACACTGATGCTCTCTGGTGCTGAGCCCCTGGGTGGCAGATGTGGGTGTCCATCCTTTCTCTGGCTCCCTGCCTTTGTCGCCTGCCCCCGCTCCTCCAGCTAGGAGCCTTCACCTGTGAGTCAGCCTGGCTGCTGGGCCTCTGGACTTCCTGCCTCCTAAGTCCCAGCAGAATTCTTTTCTTAGGCAGATTCCTCTCAAGACATCTCTGAGTCCTCTCCTTCCCACGGATCCATTGGACCCATGGGAGAAATACAGGTGTTTCTGTCACGCTGTTGATGGAATTAAACTCACATCCCAGTGCAACCCGCTTTCTTGGTGCTGTTGGATGCCACAGTCCCTTCCAGTTGACTGACGGCAAGAATCGAGCACCAGTCCACAGACTCCAGAGGACGCAGTCCACCTCCACCAGGGCTTCTCTTGCAGCCCCCCTCTGTCACTTGCCTTGAGTTGAGAGGGAAGTATCTTTCCCTGCCCTAACGTTGGAGAATACACACGAGCACCGCAGCTCTCTTCACTGTCACATCTTCCTCTTGCAACTCTTCAATGCCCCGTCTTTCAGAGGCTGGAGTTTGGTTTTTCCTGATGTGGTTGTACAGTCTGCTAGGATGTGGGGACACTTTGCACCAATTCCATTGTCAAGGGCATTTGTGGCTTCCACAGTAGATCCCATTTTAATGTTTTACTCTAAATCTGTACTAAGGCCTGAGTGTAAATGCCTGCTCCGTGGGTTCTATTTGGATCATGGCTCCTCACAGCTGACTGGCAGGGCCAGTAATTTTTGTAACTGGTCTCCTGAGCCTGTGGATTCAAGTGGAGAAACATCAACAATAATAGCCACACCTCATTGACTCCGCCTCCACCTGCTCTACCTCTGAAGAGCCCCCTCAAATATCTGAGAGTTTCTAGGAGGCTCATGTTTGTGAAAGAAAGCATGTCTGGTCCTGCTGCCACCACAGCTGCTGCTGAGCATTTACCCCATGGGACATTTCATACCTAACATGGCACAAGCCTATAAGGAGGACAAACGTCTCTCTTCTCTTTGGGGTATCATGCTCTAATATGTTAATCTAAACAAGCACAGCTTGTGCCCCAGTGTTGTAGTGAAACTTCTTACACTTAGACTCCTCCACACACGTGCTTGACGTAGAACTGGACATGTGTTTGACATCTCCCTCAATGTCACGGTTGTAAAATTTGGTGGAACCCTCACTTTCCTTCAGCACTCTTTGCTCAGGCCCCTGGCAATGCTTGATCAACCGGGCCCCTGTCCTTGAAGGGAATGGTCCTTGAGGGAGAAGCGTCTGGAGTAGAATGGACCTGAGGGACACACAAGACCACTGCAGCTGCGGGGAACACACATGTGCAGCACAGTGCTCTGTCCCTCTGCCCATACCCTGCCTGCTCTCACCTGAGCTTTGCCACTCGAACATGCAGCAGGAGTCACCTGCTGGCCACAGTGGCTCCTGTGCTGAAGCCACTGCCAGGTGAGGGTTGGGGCACTGAAACAGACTCTAAATGTGGCTCTGTGCTGGCCGGTCAGCTTTCCTCTCTCAAAACATCAAATTTCAGCGTTCTCCCATCAGAGACATCCTGAACCTGTCACAGCATGTAGGCGCAAAGAAAACCACATGAAAAGAAACTCCCTTTAACCGAGGCTGGGCTGGGCTGAGTTATTTGTTTGTTTTGTGTGTTGTTTTCTTTTAATGCTTTTCAGGATCAAAGCCCTTTACTGGATTTTTCTGGTGTAGTGGTGAGAAATTTTGTCTCCAAGCAAAGGTCATTGGACCAGACTTTTGGATTTAATGACGGTGGAGGCTATAATTTTTCTTGCTGGCAGCATTGGGCCACTGGAGAAAATTATAAAAGAGACATTGTGCCTCACTGGTGCATAGGCTGAGACCAAGGAAATATATTGAATGGAAAGTGACACCTATCCTACTTAGAGTTAGAGTTGTTTTGCCCGAAATGAGGGCAAAACAACTTTCAGGGCCAAGGGGAATCACCAGGGCAATGAATCAATTTTTAACCATATTCATAGAATGTTTTCTTATATCTTAATGCCAAATATTGCCCCTATGTTAATGTTTTACATAGAAATGTGTTTCAACAGGTTGAAAAAGGTCACTTAGCAGTTTCATGTGCCCTATAAATGGTGACCCTGGGACCTGCCATGGTGACTCTGGCATGCGGTCCACCTGCATTCTCAGGGCCCTGAGCTGGCCTGGACATAGCTGGCCTGGACTAGGTTGAGCTGGGCAGGCCCTGGCTGTAGGCACTGAATACTAGGGATTCAAGCAGCTGCTCTCTGGTAAGAATCAGGGCGCCCAAGCAGAGCAGACTGAAGAAATATGGCCTGGACAACTGTAGCTAGACTTCAAGAGGCAGACACCACAGTGGGCCACAGCATGGAGAGTCTAGCCTGGACTGCTGTCTCCTGACTTGTGCACTTCTGCAGGGCCCAGGTATAGACAAGCAAAGACAGCCACAGACAGCAGGCCCTGCAAGGGGGGCTGCCCTCCTAAACAAAGAGCAGGCATTGTGCATCTTCAGGGTGGAAGGATCCATGGGCTGAGGCCAGGCACTTGCCCCCTGAGGTTTCAATGGCAGCTCTCATGATGGGGGGACAATGCCCAGGAGTTGCTGGTAACTGATTTATAAGCTAGAAAACAGAAATGGTGCCTGCAGGACTTTTGAAACTGCTTTCATAATTGCTCCACAGCCCCCAGCCCTGGGATCAAATGACTTCCACATAGGCCAGGCAAATTCTCATGCCAGCAGCAGTTGTGAAGGACTTTCAAAGGCTGCCAGCCATCACTGGAGGCCTCTTCTAGGTGCCTACAAGTAGAAAATTGCCCTCTTTCCCTATAGAACACTGCTTTTCCTCCCGTCACCAATTCATTGTTAATCCTAGCTTCCTGGTGATGAAATAGAGCCCTTGGGGACTTCACCCCCCACTACACTGGCTCCAGTGATGCTCTACATTGAGCCAGAAAAGGCAGGGGCCTGGAAGCCAAGAGACCCAGGCCCTGGACCTGGCCACAAAACCAGCACTTCAGTGCACAGGACCTCGGGTATGTCCTTTCACCTGCTGGGACTGGTGGGGGCCTGAGCCCTATCCTGAGAAGCCGGGGGAATAAGTATGTGCTCTAGGTCACTTGCTGTTCCATGTCTGGTCGTGGGTTTGAAGAACAGGACTCAGGGTGACAGCCCTGCTGGTGTCTAGTCCCACAGCCCTTGCCTGCAAAAGTGTTGGGCTTACCTGGCAGGTGAAAATGGTGGGGGTTGTTTGTTTGCTTTAGCTAGAGGGCCATGATTTGGGACTCAGGTAAGATACCATTCACGAATGTCCCCCCACTCTGCAGGGATTGTCATGATCGTGATAGTGATGCTCACAGTGGCCCGCTTCCAGGGAAGGCAGGTGCTCTTGGGTGTGCCTGACAACTCCCATTTTCACAGCTTGATGTTACACTAGGGCCATTGAGGTTGAGAGTCCACAGCCCGCACTGGGTGCTGGGACTTATTAAACAAGGAGAGTGACCAAAATGGCAACCCACCTTGAGTCCTTTGCTCCTGCCATCTGGGTGGAGGGTGTCTGTATGATCTTTTCATCCTTATGTGACCAATAAGAAAACAAATGCCAAGGTCTCAGGCCAAGCTTTTGGGAACCCCAGGCTGGTGGCTGATATGGTTCACTACTCTTTCTCTCTTCCCACCTCTCCTCCTTCACAGCCATTCATCACCAGAGGCCTTGCCTAAATAACACCAAATATACAGACTTTTCAAAACACCTGAAAGATGGAAGAGATTTTTCCCTTTTTACTCCCATTTTACGTTCTGGGAAGCCATATCCAGAGAATAAGTACCATGAAACTCTTTCTCTTCTGATACTGTATATAAATGTGAAATTCATTTCCACTTAAGTTCAGAACTGAAGCATGTTCTGGACTATATCAATGACAGGTCTTTGACTCTGATACTCTGAACTTACTGTCACAGCCCTCTTTCTTCCATAATTAGAGAATTTTTAAAGCCAAGAAGTAATAATAACAGGAGTCACCAAGTAATGGAAATGAATGTAGTTCAGAGTGAATAATAAGAAAGAAAGAACATTTTGGGGACAGATGAGGCAAGAACTGTAGCAGAAGGAGGGTATATCCCAGCTTCACGTGTTGATGGCTTTGGATCCAGGCAGGTCCCCACAGGGCTGCAGGTCTTCCCTGAACATCTCAGAGCCTTCAGGAGCCAAGGTGTTCCTGGGCTCTTCTCTGTTCCACATTTTAACTTTTTAATTTAATTTAATTATTTTGCATTGAATGAATCATCCTCACATAGATGAAAGCTCTCTATCTCCTTATTTCCAGCACATTAGGTCGAGAAAAAGGAAATGGATTTTATACAGAAATTGCTCTGCATATATTCAAAGTTATTTTGCATTGAATGAATCATCCTCACATAGATGAAAGCTCTCTATCTCCTTATTTCCAGCGCATTAGGTCGAGAAAAAGGAAATGGATTTTATACAGAAATTGCTCTGCATATATTCAAAGTCTTGCCTAATAGATGTAAGTGAATGTGTCTCATTTTCCTGTTTATCTACAGGTAAAATTCCTCACCCTCACCTAAGCAGAACTGACAAAAGAGGTGGGAAGGGATATCTTCACCATATATGAAGAAATGGGCCCATGACCTTTCAGGGCTTCTATTCAGTTTGTCACAACTCAATCCCATTTTCCTGAATGGCTTGTTTAACTTCCACAGAGTATCAGATGTACTGTGGTGTAAATAATATTTGAACAAGAGAGAGATTATTAAGTTGCTAACTAAAAAGGCATTTTAAAGATACCCCATTACACTGTTTAAATACCCCCAGCATTAGCGTGCTTGGAAACCTCTTCATATTAAGTAGTCATTTTAAAATAACACACATTGTTCAGTAGTAGGTACCCAATTCCAGCTTGACATTTAGTACTTAAAGGAGTTTAGAGACTCCAGACGGCCTTATCAACTCACAGACAGGGCACTAAAAGTCAGGTGGGCTGCTTCTGCCTGGAAACCGCAAGCTGGAGCTCGGAAGGAACAGAGGCTCCAGTTAAGTGCTTCAAGTATTAAGAGAATCTGAAAACAAAGTGTACGCCATTAGCCAAATTGGTGCCGGCTTTTGATGATCTGTAATGTGTACTTGTGGCTTGATCTTTGCAAAAGTTTTTTGAAAGGGGTGGGGAGAATGACATACTTGTAACTCTTCTACGGGATGCAATAGAGTAAGAACGACGTATTAATGAGTCCGGCACAATGAGCATTTCTAAACATCTGATTCTCCCTCTTAAACACAATTAGCCGTAAGAGGCTAGCAGAAGAGAGGAAAACATAGCTCTAATGCAAATAAATTGCAGGTGTGTATTCATCAGACAATCAGAAAGTGCAAATAAAAAGCCACTAGACAAGTAAGTGGCTTTTTTCAAATTTAAAAGTACAGAAGCCAATCTTTGATCTTCTCCAAGAGTTGGGATGGAAATCGAATTATTTTTTCTTCAATTAACTTAGAAAATTATTTAGACAGAAGGAAAAATAATCTTCCATGAGGTAAGACACAATGCTTTTCAAAGTGCTTTTGCTCCCACTATCTTAATTTGAGCCTCATGAGAGAAATAACTGTGTCCATTTTACAGACTAGAAAATAAAGAGTTTCAGGTTCCACACCCTAACTCTCTGCATGTTCTCTAAATGCTCCATTTCAAACTTGCTTTTTGGGGTTGAGCTAGTGAGAAGTAGACTGGGAATTAAAACACAAGCCACCTAGTAGACTTGGAAAAATTCAAAAACAGCAAGTCAAAACAAACACCCCAGACATTCTGTGGAGAGGATCATTTTCTTGTAATCAAATAGCACGGATGCCCCCCACCCGTGGGGCTTAACATGCAGAAAAAGGATCACTCTTTATGCCTTTGTCCTGATCTCAAGTCCAAGTTCTAGAGTCCAAGAACCTTGGCTTAATCCCTTGGGCAGATGGTACTGACCCTTGTTTTCCTCCATTGAGAGATGGAAACAGCACCTGCTTCTCAGCATTATCCCAAAGACTAATTGTAAAATGCCTGAAACATACTAGGAGCTTAATAAAAAATGTTTTTTCCTCAGTTCCATAGTGGGAATCTTCTCGGGACTATCTAATCTGGCCTGTTTGCCCTTGGCTGCCCTCTTCTTCTAGGAGAGGAAGAGCTCCTAAAGAGAACAGCATGGTTTCCTCATGCTCTAAACTTCCATCATTACCAGAAACTTCATCTCTGGATGGGGCAATTGTGCACGGGATCGTGCCACAGGCCCACATGAACCCCGCTCAGCTCTATCTGGTGCAGGTTCAGCTCCACAGGGAGTAAACGTATTCCTGTGGTCTCTCCATAAACCCTATATACACTCCAACGTGATAATATGAGGATTTCACTCCCACATCTATTCCTATATCCTAAATAATCATATTTCAATAAATGTGTTACACTTAAGTTTTACCCCTTATTGGTGAGCCAATCTAATCATCACCTTAGAAATTAGTTTGTCTGGTATCTTTTCCTTTTCAGTCCTCCTTTCAAGATTTTGACACACTATATCAGAGGTCCTCTTTTCATATTTACTGCAAGGAGTTAGCCCCATTTTGACCGTTAATTCAATAAATATTTATTAATCGCTTACGGGTATGCTGCTTGGCATTAGAGATAAGACAGTAAACAAGATTACGTCTGCAGTTCCCATTTTCAGAGGGCTTGCTTGCATTCTAGGGCAAGAAACTACTAAAAAGACAAATAAAATAATTATGGGCTCTATCTGCTACAAATAAAAAAAA
>NW_007730047.1:168431-168964 GCF_000696425.1 Galeopterus variegatus
TCCTCTTTTAAACCGAGCCTGAGCCTAAGGCATATCCTGAACAACTGGCTTTCAAAATTTAGAAAGGATTTCGCTATTATTCCAACTTTTTGCAAACACACGCACAACATTTAAATATCCAAACACTGTTTCTCTGAGATGACATAAGACAAATGTCACTTAGAGCCCAGGACTGCTGATCATCAAATCTTTCCAAAAAGCTGTTTCTGGAAAATGTAAATCATCTCATTTGCTTTTATGATGGATGCTAACATGGCAAGGGCCCATGCTCTACCTCATGCTCAGTAATTCTCAGCAGCCTCATCACCACCTTCACATTTTCTGTAATTGCAGGCAAGTTTTACAAACTCTGGAAAGCCCCAGAAATCATCAAGGAACGCCTCCTCTGCTTAAAAATGATTTGTCAAGGGTTTCCCCAAATGAATGGGCCACGGGAACAGGAATCTCCCAGGTCCCCATGGGGCTGAGAAAGAAGCCAGAGGGAAATTCTCCAAAGGCTCTTTCCCTAAATTAGACCCCATAGGACTAGACTG
>NW_007730047.1:169884-171480 GCF_000696425.1 Galeopterus variegatus
GCCAGAAGCTGTGCTCTGAGATTAGGAAGATATTTTTCTATTGAAACAGCAAACGAAGGCAAAAGCTATAACAATTCTATTATTAGGGTGTCTTCTTTCATTGCTATTAGTGCATTTATTCCATGGAAATTGTTACCTTTAGGGTGACTATACACACACCCTGACATAATGATGGCCCCGCCTATATATGAAATATCATCACTCTCTATGTGTGCTTTGAAAAAACCAGCCAAATTTGTGGACGGCCCTTACGTACAAAGAAACTGATATCTTTGGGAGTTTTCAAATGATCTGACTTTTCCACAGGGAAAAGAGACGCTTGTCTTCTGTGCTTTGACGTCAAATGAAAGGAATAGATACAGCTAATTTTGCTGCAATATTAGATTATCCAAGGATTGTTTGTTTTCCATGGCATCTCTGACAAGTCCAAAAAGATCTGGAATCCTGGTTTTCATGGAGTGTGTCTGCCTTCATTCCTAGACTCTTCACAGTCTGTGAACAGAGTCTTTGCAGAAGTTTGCATGGGAAGTGGTTGGTGTATTTTGCCCTAAATGGAATTACGATGTTCCAAACAAGGATTAACATCTTTGCCAGGACTGTTTTTCAGTATTCAGTGCATGTGACGTCATCAATGACCTGGGCATTTGATTTGCTCTTAAGCTCTCCCAGGCCCCAAAATACCAATTCCAGTTTTTGCAGTACACTTAGAGTCAAGTTTTAATAGGCTTGTCTTGGTGCCATATCTAAGACCGGAATCAAGTTTGACATTCAAAACAAAGTAAGTCACCATAACTCCTACAGAGCAACAAAGGCCATTAAAAATTGAACCAGGACTTCTGTCGCCACAAAGGGCAGACAGGATTTTTAGGCCTCTTTTTTCAGACAGCACACTCATAACATGGTAATTGGGACACAGTTTATTTGGCTAGAGGTGGAAAAGCACTGAGTCATCCCTTGTAACATAAAATCCCTTAGGTTTGGGGACGCTGGGCCCAGGAAACCTGACACTCAAAGGCCCTTCCAGTTGGGAACACATTTGCTTAAACCTCACAGGCATGTTCGCCATGGTGTACCGGCAAACTCCACGCCTCCAGTGACTTTAAATTATTACAGTGTTATGTGGTAGTGGGGATTTAATCAAAGCTGAATTATTCCAGGAGTTGAGAGAGCCTGAGGTTTGGAAGCAGAGAAATTTGGTTCTTTTATTTCTCTGGTTCTCAGCAGACTGCTCTGTAAATTCTAGATGATAAAAACACCTGCCTCACAGGGATGTTGTGATTGTTAGATCAGATATTATAATTCCCTCCTTCTTTCCTTCCTTCATACTTTCCTTCCTTCCTTCCACCACTTGGAAAGAGGGTTTTTTGGTTTGCTTTGGGGGGTTTTCTAAAAATACATCTCGTAGAGCTAGAAAACATGAATTTCTTAGAAACTGTTATCAGATAGCTCCTCTGTATTAAATAGCAGGTGTGTGTTTTATACTTTGCTCTCAGTTTCTCTTTTACTCTCCCCAATGCTCCTGCAGTCTGAGTATTACAATCAAAGCATCTTACAGAGGAGTGAATTGAGGTTCAGGCAAGATCAGTGACTCACCAA
>NW_007730047.1:171840-173676 GCF_000696425.1 Galeopterus variegatus
CTTCACAGCTGTCAGGAAATATGATTTCTTTGCTTCAGTCCTGCCTTAGGAAAAAAAAAAGGCTTAGCCAGTTAACTTCTGTTAACTATGTTTTTATAAAAGTTGTATAAGAATTCGTGGTGACGTTTCTAAGTAGGCTTGGATGAGAATATTTTTAGAAAATAAAAGTGTGGATAAAACAAAGAGAATTAAGTTCGTAAAGTATTCCACTTGTGCTGTCACTCCAGAGATACCGAAGACACTCTGCTATGGGATTTGTCTTCCCTCTGTGTGCAGTTGCCAGGACAACTGTGCAAGAATGTATCTCTGTCATCCAAACACAAGGAGGTCTCAGTTAATGAGACGATGCACATTTTATAATCTAGTTCTTGAGGGGCTTCTCCATGTGTGTATTATCTAATATGTGATCGTGTTTTAAAAAACTTATACTGGATTTTTATAATTCTTTCAGTGTTTCATGAGTATACAGTTAGGCTAATGCGTCTATAAAATTCAGAGTCCTCTTCGCTTCAGTTTGTGATTGAAAGGCTTCTCTAGCCATTTTTAGGTCTCCTGGACTCTGTAACTTCCCACAAAGGCTAGTGTGAACTTCTGTAGTCAGGTTGGTTCTTTAAAAAACTTGAGATACGGGCCGGCCCGGTGGTGCACTGCTACAGTGCGCTGCTTGGGAGCGCGGCGGCACTCCCGCCNGTAAAAGCAGAAAGCAGATTGTATATTTTAATCCATATGTAAAGAGAAACAAAGTCAGAGGGCATAGGTCAGTGGCTGTCAAATGTTACTGCGTCTAAGAGAAACATGGGGTACTTATTAAAAGAAAGAGTCCCATGACCCGGCCCTGGAGAATCTGACTAGCATAATTTTAGAGAGGTGCCTAGGATTGTGCATTGTAACAAAGACCCCAGGGGGTTTGGGTCTAGGTGGCCCCAGGCTCACAATTTAAGAAACACGAGTGGAGATACTATTTGTTAACATTTCCCCTCCTCCCACCTCCAAGGTGCAAACACAGAACACACCCGAAGCAACAGCTTGCTCTCCCGGAGGACACTGGTGCTCAGGAAAGCCCTGGTGCTGTGCTGTCTACATGTCGCAGCACTCAGATCTCACAGGTGCTGCTGAGAATCTGCGGCTGTCCCCCGACTGCAGCCATCACACTTGGGGAATAATTTCCACAGCACAACTACTGTGAATAACTACTAACACACAATCCACACCCCATCTCTAAGTGACCAACTGAAGAAAAAGACTAGATTCAGACTTTCTTGAACTTTATAGATTACTGGATGTTTCTTTTTTTCTAGAAAACATTTGAAAGAATGTTGATTCACTTGTATTCTGGAAGCTCTGCTCATGGACAACACTCACATTCCTATGGCTGGGAAATTTGGAACAAGGCTTTGCCTCTGAATCAATGATGTCATCGAGCTGCCTGCAGGTGTGGCTTCGGCTGATTTTCCTGCACTGCCTGCAACTGCCCCAGGCCGTTCTCTCAAAAAGAATCTTTTTTAATAAGCAGGTGCTAACACCCCATTTCTTCTTGGACTGCAGGATCCTAGGACAGTGGTTCTTAATTTTGGCTACATCAGAATCCCCTGGAGTCTTGTTCAAACATAAGCTGTTGCCCACCCCCCTCCCCTTCAGAGCCAGTAGATACGGGGTGGGGCCCAGGAATTTGCATTTCTCACAAGTTCTGGGGGATGCTGACGCTGCTGGTGTGGGAACACTTGAAGAACCATTATCTTAGACATGACTTCTGCTCCCAAATCAAGACTTTTGGACTTCACAGCTGTCAGGAAATATGATTTCTTTGCTTCAGTCCTGCCTTAGGAAAAAAAAAAG
>NW_007730047.1:174601-178346 GCF_000696425.1 Galeopterus variegatus
CACTGAGGGTTGCGATCCGTTGCCGGACACGAAAAAAGACAAAAAGGAAAAACAAAACAAACAAAAAAAACCCTTGAGATAGATATGTAAACAGGGTAGGAGGATTTAAAAATTATAGATTTTTAGAAAATGTTTGGCTACTGGTCTTTTAGAAGTATAACTGTTCTCTAACCTCAAGACTGAGTGGTTCGTAGCCTGTTTGGCCCTGGGCATAATAAACATTTTCTGCTACATCTGGCTTTTAGGATGTCGTGTGGAAACCAGATTTAGGCTGTGACCAAACATGCTCTAGAAAGGTGATCATTTCAAAACCTTGGGTCAGATCTTTGAAATGTTATGAGGTTGCCATTGGTGGAACATGATTCTGCTTAGAAATTGCATCGAGCAATTTCCTACATACTTATACTTATCTTTTCAATTAATATAATGTGATAAATCCTCCCACTACTAAGTAGTCTCTGAAAACATGATTTTTGTTTAGTATTCTCTTTCAATCCCATGGATGTATCATAATTGACTTAACTAGACTTCTAATGTTATGCAGTTAGTGATTTCATTTTTTTTTAATGTTACAAATAACACTACACAGACATGTTGGCACATAAAAATTTTGCATGCTTCTCTAATTATTTCCTCAGGATAAAATCCTGGAAGTGTTCTTCAAAGATTAGAAATATGTTTAAGGCTTTGATACGTACATCAAAATGCCCTGGGGCAGGTTTGTGCTCATGGAGAGTCCAACCCCCATGTATGACAAGCTCATTTCATCACACTCCTGCCAACACGAGAAGTCATAATCCTTTTCAGTCTGTGATAGTCGATACGTAAAAAGTGATGTCACTCTTTAATTTGCATTCTACTGTTAAAGTTAAAAAAGCTTTAAATGCGTGTTTATTGGAATTTTCTATTTTTTGAGAATTGCTGGCATATCATTTGCCCATTTGTTCCTTGGGTTGTTTGTCTGATTCTTGTTAATTTGTGTTAAGTCTTCTTATAATAAGAATACCTTTTGCTTGTATGTAAAATAAAATGTTATCGTCCTGCTCCCTGCATTTGCCACTCATCTTTAAAGTGTCTTTTAACTATAAGAATCTCTGTGCTTTACCTGTCTCTTTTTCTAAAAATAGTGAAATTCATTCTCATTTTGTTTGGAAGAAGTAACAATGTTGAGCTTGAGAAGAAACATTTTGTCAATGGGGGGGCAGCCTGGGCTCCTGGAGAAGAGATGTGGATAAAGGAGAGATCTCAAAAGGTCATTGGTCTATCTCTTGGAGACATGGATAAAGGAAAGACCTCAAAGTGTCATTGGTCCATCTCTGTGGGAAATATTATCTTAAGGAAATAATTAGAGAAGCATGTAAAATTTTTATGTGCCAAGATGTCAGTGTAGTAGGGAAGGCAGAAAAGAGATCAGAACTTGTGTAACTCATGAAGGTGGATAGGGGAATAGAGAGAGATCAAAGATGTCAAATAGCTGGTGAATAACCTTGTCAAAACTTTCATATCTACCTGGCAAGAAAGCAGGGCCAATGAATTAAAATATCGGAACCCAAGGAAAAAAGTTAGATATAATAGTTTTCTTAACTTTTTTTTTTTACTTGACTGATGTAGAAGCAGTTTCTTCAAAAGGATCTTGAAAAGGGAGCTTCCTGCCTATGTGGACCTCTGAACTGCTTGGTCAGTTTATCAATTTATACACGTAACCCTGGGGCAGAAAGAAACAAGAGAAGGCCCTCTACCCAACCATCCGATGTCAGGAAGCTGGTTGGCCACTTGAGGGTCTGGGTTCTCAACCACAAAATTCATTTGGATCAACCCATTTCAGCAACACTGAAGGAGCTGTTTTGGGCTTTTTGTTTGTTTGTTTGTTCGTTTGTTTAAACTTAAGATTTTATAAAGAAAGCACAAAAACTAAGAACTGAACCATTATATAGAATGAACTATGTACTATTTCTTAAGTTACCACACATAATAGAAAGACATAGGACTAACTTATCAACTATTAACCTTTGCACAATGAGTAGGGGAGGACTGACCGTATTTTTCTACATCAACATCCCAATATTTTCTTTATCCATGTGTCTCCCTCTGTGTCTGTCCCACACTGGTTTATTTCCTACCTTGTTATGAGTCCTCACCTTAATGGCCCTTTCTTTCATAACAGATGACATGTTAATTGCATAGAGTTCATAGCTTCTATTAGTAACATTTATTCTTAAAATTTTATGAGTATGTTATTTATCTCAGTATCTATTGATTTGGCTAATAATCTTTGTATTTGCTACTAAAATGCTGAAATTCTGGAGAGCCCTTTTATTCCAAAGCAAATGAATTTTGCCTCCTAAAAATGAAGCTTTCTTTGTTCTAAATAATGGGAAGAGTTTGTAAAATCTTCCTAATTTTTGGAGGGGAGAAATTACATTTTTCTCTAACCTTTGTTAATCATGTAAAAGTTATTTCGTTTGTTATTTCCAAAGACCCACTATTAAAAGTTCTCTCCCCTCACTCGGGCAAGAGGTAGCAAACACAGTTTGCTTGCTGGTCACTGGGGTTTACTTTTTTTTTTTTCCTTTTTGTCTTTTTTACTGACCAGCAACGGGATCGCAACCCTCGGTGTCGCGCCCGTACCGGGGACCCGCAAAGGGATCGCAACCCTTGGTGTTGCGCCCATGCCACGCTCAGCCAGTGAGCGGGAACCGGTCTCCACGGGGGATCCGACCCCGCGGCGGGAGCGCCGCCGCACTCCCAAGCGGTGCACTCTCCAGTGCGCCACCAGGCCGGCCCTGGGGTTTACTTTTTAACAGTTCAAGCTCCACTCTGTGATGACTACACACGTGGCTTTATAGAGTAAGTCATCTTTGTTTTCCTTGGTTTACAGATTCCTAAATTACCAACGTGATAAATTAGCACACAAAATTAATTTTATCCAAATCCTTCAGACAAAAGAATGTTTAGAGGTGAACAGACAACTAATTGCTCTAGTTTCTTTCTTATTCCATTAGGTGGTGTAATATGCCGGGTTAGCATGACACTGTGATGCAATCTATTAGATGTTCTTCACACTCAGACAAAAGAGAACAGGAGTTTGGGGACCAAAACATTAAGTGTGGAGTCAGACATATCAAAGATCTGTGGACAAAAGTGACAAGCTGAGGGCCGGCCCAGTGGCGCACTGGAGAGTGTGCCACCTGGGAGCATGGCAGTGCTCCTGCCGAGGGTTCGGATCCCATGTGAAGACCGGTTCCTGCTCACTGGTTAAGCGCGATGCGGGCGTGACACTGAGGGTTGCAATCCCGTTACCGGTCAGTAAAAAAGATTTAAAAAAAGGAAAAAAAAAAAAAGTGACAAGCCAAAGGAAGACAAATGGTGGGTCAGGAGCAGTGTCCACAGTTCTGAAGCATTTCCAGAAGGATGGATGGTTAGATTGCCCAATATTTTATGGATCTGACTTCTTAATCAGAATCTTATAACCTGTTAAAACCTCAGACTACGGAAAAAGTGGGAGAGGCATTTTATAAAATAAATCAACGGGGAAATTAGATTTGCTTGAGCAAAACTCAGCTTACAGTTCTGAGTGAATGTGGGGGATGTATTTGCCCCATAATGTGAGAACCCACCATGACCTGGACTCCTACTGAAATCAGAATTTAATCCAGAAGTGCCAGGTGATGGAAAATCCAAGGCACCACAGATTTTAATCTGTGTGTAACTTTTTTTAGAAATACACTTTTATTTATTAGTGATT
>NW_007730047.1:178746-181468 GCF_000696425.1 Galeopterus variegatus
ACCACAGATTTTAATCTGTGTGTAACTTTTTTTAGAAATACACTTTTATTTATTAGTGATTTGGCCTACACCCTCGGCTCCCTCCCAACATGGTGTCTTGCTAACAGAGCCTTGATTTTGCTTACCCTCTTCTAAATGGTCAGGTCACTCAGGGCAGGCTGAGACCGCCCTCAGCCCCGAAAGGTGAAGCTGACTAATTTCAATGAATCAATACTTCACCTTAGTGCTGAAGTATTTCCAAACGGTAAAGTCTGAGGGGATGTCTGAGCACAAACTTCAGCCAGACACTCTTGGGGGTACTAATAACCCCTGAAGTAGCCTTGGGACCAGGACAACACAGTACAGATGCAGAAACAGTGAAGGCATCTGGGTCCTCAGTGATGGTGTTGTGACATCCAGACTTTCAGTCATGTGAAAAGAGAAATATTCTTATAATTTAAGATACTTTTTATTGGGTTTCTCTTAATTTCGTGGGCAAGTATCCTTCTGCTACAGTCGGTGTTTAGTTTAGACAATGGAAAGACCCCTCGACTATTCCATATGTTCATGTTGTGGCAGAAAAAAAACATAAAATGTATTCTGTAACATGAGTTTTTTTTTTTTTTTTCAGTGATCTAATTAACAACAACAGAACACCTGGCTTGGTGTCCGTCACTATCAGACATTTGCTCAGTTTCAGAAGAGTGGAATTTGTCCTCTTTTGCATGTTGAGTCCAAAACTTAAATTTTGATTCCGTGTTCAACTCTGAAGTTATTAGCACATTATGACCTAGCATTGCTAATTGAATTCATTTAGCTTATTAAAAAATATTAGCAAGATATTTGTAACATCTGATACAATCATCATATATTTAAGAACTATTTCAGAAGAGATTTCTTTATTGGCCAAAGGGATTCTCATGTGGAATTTACACCATCACCTTTTTATGAGCAACCAATGAACTTCTATACTAAGTATTAGATTGACCCATATGAAATGGTTTATTGCATAGGTTAAAAACAGTTGAAGACCTTCCATTTCATATGATTCAACCTATACAATCTGGAACTTAACCCACTCTCCCTTTCATTACAAACTACTCTGAAAAATCTGAAGTATAAAGACCATGCCTTAATAAAATAGATTATTTCCATGTCACAAGTCAACAATTTTTTAAAATGCTATCAACAAATGACTAATTAAGCTCATTTCATTAAAGTTTTACCAAAGTCAATATGCTGTGATTTTTTTTCCTGATGTTGTTTTGGATCTATCAAAATGAAAGGTACATTTTTTGCTTAGGTCCATTATGTTTTAAGAGCAATTTAAACTTCAATAAACTTCAAAACACCTCCTGTTGGAAGTCACGTGTTTTGCACAGTAATAATTCTTTTTCATGTTTGCCTGCTGACCATAAGTAAAATATTATAATATTCCCAACCTTCGTTCTCTCAAATAGCTGAATTAAGATGTTCCATTATCTTAGCTTTTGAATAAATTCATCAAGGGTATCGCTTGCTCAGATTCTACTCTGAACTGTATTTACAGATGATAGCATTAGTTGTCCTTTCATTAGAGGGTGAATTAAGTTTGATAATCTTTTCCCAGATGGTAGGTGTAAAGCTACGCAACTACGCCAGTTGTTGGGTTATGTGACTGTGCCCATTGTATGGCTAGGCAATTTATAACTAAAGCCAAAACGTTTCATTATTTTAGTTATACTCAGTTTACATTTGTATTGTTAGGGCCAGGGCTCAGACCCTTCAAATCCATTGTACAGACTGGGTCACAGACCCCTATCATGCCAGGCTGGGTCATTAGACCCCTATCATGGCCAGCCTGAAATTAGGAATCACATGCAGGTCCACACTCTAGGTAATTGGGAAAGATCCCAGAAGCCATTGGCAGATGACACAAGCTCAGTCCTCAGCAGTAGCAGCAGCAGCTTACAGCAGCAGTAGCAGCAGCAGCGGTAGCCTCCTGGGGCATCCTGGGGGCACTGGCAGCAACAACCTACAGCAGCAGTAGTGGCCTCCCCATGGCCCCCACCCAACCCTCGAGGCATCCCAGGAATGGGGGACACTGTGGATCAGAGCTGCTCACCTTTTATACGTTAGTCCTTAAGCCAGGAAACCTGCTTGCACATGCACAATTACATTAGACAATAACCAAGGAACATCTGGATGTACATGCATATTCACATCAAATGCTCAGCAGGATTATGAACATCTGAGGGGCCCTGACCATTTTCCTTCACTTTCCCTACAGTAGGTTTTTCCCCCACCTGTGAAGGTACAATTTATATGTTGCTTTAGGAGTATTTAAATGATCAGACAAATTTAGCTTACAGAAGGATCTTTGAAACTGTGCTTAAGTAGACGGTAAGCTCTGTGAGGTTAGCTCCTGAAACCATTTTGTTCACCATTGTGTGTGCAGAACCTAGTTCTACAGGGCCTAACACAGTGTAGATATTCAGTAAATATTTATTAAAAATCAAAACAAACGAAACTTCTATAGAGTTCTGAATTAAAATCACTGATCAGGTCAACCCATCTTCTTTATGTTAAGTTGGACCATATGAAATTGCTGTTTTTGCAGATCAAGAATTTGATATTAACAATTTTGTATGGTTCAACGTAATAACAAATGAAATGCCAGAAAGCTTTACAAAGCTGAAATTGGCATACGTGCTCTTTCCACATAGCCTATTTGCCGAGAAAGAACAGGTCCAGTTGTTGGTGG
>NW_007730047.1:181952-184022 GCF_000696425.1 Galeopterus variegatus
CATATGAAATTGCTGTTTTTGCAGATCAAGAATTTGATATTAACAATTTTGTATGGTTCAATGTAATAACAAATGAAATGCCAGAAAGCTTTACAAAGCTGAAATTAGCATACGTGCTCTTTCCACATAGCCTATTTGCCGAGAAAGAACAGGTCCAGTTGTTGGTGGCAGCAGTGTTCGCTATTTGTGGTGTACATGACAGCAGGCAATATGTGACTATGAGGAGTCAACAGTCCACCTCCCTGTGAACAGGTCGTCTAACAGCCAGGGAGGTGCCTGACTCGCTCCCTTTGCTCAATCTGGCTGGATGCCAAGGTTCACTGCTGCCACCTGAGCCGGCCAACAGCCCTGGCAGAGCTGGCATCTGCCTGGGCAATGCTGTCGCTCACCTGCCTGGACTCACAGAGACGTCAGAGGCCATCTGTCCTTTTTACATCTTCATCTTAAAGATGAGGATATTGAACTTTGAGAGATGAAGCAGTTTGCTCCGGGTCATTCGGCTGGCCCACGGGTATCAACTCCAGACAATGGTGCATCTTGTTGAGGAACTCAGACTCTTTACAGATCTTTCAGGATGTGGTTTTCACACCCTAAAGGCCTGAAGAGAAGTGGAGCTATCTGCCAGTCTCAGACCAGCCTGCCTGTGGGGACTGTCTTCTGACCTGGACACTCTCTGAGCAGACTCTTCCACTGCCCCAGCCAACTGAGCTTCGGGAAGCAAGTTCTCCCTGGAAAGGCATTTCCTCAGTGGTCAGTGCACCTCATCCTGGGATTTAGAGCAGTTTCTTGTTTGCTTGTCCTGCACCTCAATCTTCTGTGCATCTGCTGTGGGCGTCCCAGTTCCTGCTTATCCCAGGTTTGGGTCTCCCTGCTCACTCTGAAGACTGAGACGTGTGTCCGCAGTTTAATTTCCACCTGCCTGACTTCTGTCTAGCTTTCTCTCCTGACTCATGCTCTTTGTCTTTGCCCTTATTCTGAGTCATCATCTTCCTCTAACCTTCATGCCTGCTGAACTTCAAGCCTTGTTTCTGATTTCCTGCCCCCATGTCCACAGCAGCCTAAACCCCAGTGAAACACCAGATGCCTCCTTCCTGGGATGCCTTTCTTTAGTGCTCAGCCTGATTTCTCCTCCTGGGTTATAAACTCAGCCCCACATAGATGCATAGTGTTAACACGCAGGTGTTTGGCGATTGCTGTCTCATTCTGTTCCTGCTGCTATGACAAAATACCTTAGACCTGGTAATTTATAAAGAACAGAAGTTTATTTCTTAAAGTTCTGGAGGCTGGGAAGTCCAAGATCAAGGACCATCATTTGGTGCCCAGTGAGGGCCTTCTTGCTGTGTCCTTACATGGCAGAAGAGTTGGGAGGGTAGAAGAGCCTAGCAAGTTCCCTAGAGCACTATTATAAGGGAAGTAATTCCATTTATGAAGCTGGAGCTCTCATGACTTAGTCACCTCCAAAGGCCTCACCTCTTAATATTATCACATTGGGTCTCAGGTTCTAACACATAAATTTGGCAGGGGGTTGGGGTGCATACATTCAAACCACAGCACTACCAATGCCTTTTGTTTACATTACACTCTCTAGTTTACAAAGTACTTATTATATCTATACAAAGACATTCAGAGCATCCTAGAATTCTGGAATCAGAAGGATAGTCCAGGGTTGATTCCCTAATGCTAATGTGTAGACAAGTAGTGGATATAATTTGAATTTTTTAAAAATGTATTGGCTCCATCCTGAAAATTTGATTAATTAGCTGTATAGGTTGTAAGAATCTGTGTTTTACCAGTACTCCATGTGGTTTTGATGAATGACCAGGTTTAGAAACCACAGATACAGCTCTTCTGAGTTGGGGCAGTGGGGGACCTGGGGCCTAGGCCATGCCCCCCTGACACGCAGCCAGCCCTGTGATGACCACCAAGCCACTGCAGGAAGCACCCCAGGCTCTCCTGAGCTGGGGCCGTGGGGGGCCTCAGGCCTTGGTCACACACCCCCAACACAAGCAACCAGCCCAGCAATGACCACTGAGCTGCCACAGGAAGCGCCCCAGGCTCTCCCAAGCCTGG
>NW_007730047.1:184629-186185 GCF_000696425.1 Galeopterus variegatus
TCTTAAAAAAACAAAAAGAAACCACTGATACAGTCTATCTGCAATCTGGAAAGGATGCTTAGCTAGCTTCAATTAGGGATCGCCTCTATAAATGAAGTATCAGCTATGGCCATTCCATTGTTGAGTATCTCTCATTGTTGGGAAGTTTGTCCTGGTCTGAGCCAAAACCAAATTTGGACTACAAGATGACAAATAAAATTTAAATAAATGTAAGATTAAATGATAGAACATTTCAGTGCTCCTATCAGTACCTTGGAAAATCTCAACAAATGTCAGTGATCCCTCCCTTGGTGAAAAACTCATTAATTGCATCTTTTTCTTTTGGGAAATTCTAATACTATAATTGATCAAAAGACAATGAGTCTATAATTTTATGATTTTTATTCAACAGGAAAACTCCTCATGGTTAGAAGTGGGAAACAAGGAAATGTTTTCAAGACTCATATTTTTGTTCCTCCTTCTCTTCCTGACTTAAGACTCTCAGGTCTTCAGAGAGTTTCTTCTATAAAATGGAGTGATCACTGTTTCCACCAAAGCCAAAGGCCAGTTGACATCATTGGAAAGAAACGCTAAACTGGGTGCCTTTCAGTCACATCTCAAAGTGATCCTACTGGAAGGCCCTTAGCACTGGCAGGCGAGTGTCATGTAACTTAGAAATCACATTGGCATAGGAGGTTCACACAAACCTGCTCGACCATATAAAATCAGACTCTTCATAGCACTGGGGAACTTTTAACATGTTTATTTGTATAGACAAAGGAGAAAAGAATTGGGAAATACATATGCAAAAGAACTGACAAATGTGGAACGTTTCTTCCAAAATACTTGTTAAAAAATGTGAATTCACATGCTCTATCCTAAAACTACTAAATCAGAACTTTCAGGGGACAGACCTTCTAGTCTGCACACCAGAAGATCCAGCATCACCTGGGAGTTTGTTAGTAATGCAGACTCGCAGGCCCCACCTCAGACCTACCCTTTAACTGATCCTCAGGTGACTCCCGTGCACAGAATGTTTGTGAAGCACTGCTGTACACCACTTCTGTAGTGCCGAGGCTCACAGCCCTGGCTGCAGAGCAGGACCACCTGTCTGTCTATCCATTTGCTAGTTTGATTGTAATACAAATGCCCAGGTCAGGAGTTGCACCTGGACACAGGCTTTTTGTTGTTGTTGTTGTTTTTAAGTTACACTAATGTGCAGCCAGAGTTGGGCAACCACTAATTAGAGACAGCTGAGTGCAAGCAGAACTCAAGCTAGACACACAGTAGAGTCCACTGGTATGCACGGCAGCGTCTCTGTTACTCCAACTGCCACCTACACCTTCACTCTCAACTCATTCATTTCCTACTTATTGTACATTCATCCTGTCTAAGGAAGGCACTGTGAGGTTCACAGATGCATGAGGTGCTAAACTCAGAATTTAGCAAGGAGCTATGCCATGCACACAAAACTAACATAAGAGGACGTGACAGATGTAAAAGGGTTCTGTGCAAGATCAGATTTATGCACACACATGCACACATACACATATACATACATGCACACACATACACAC
>NW_007730047.1:187254-188329 GCF_000696425.1 Galeopterus variegatus
GACAGGTGGAGATGGGGAAAAGCTGCTCAGTATATTGCCTAGATATGAAAATAATAATAAGCTAGAAACAGCCAAGCATTCTTCAGCTTCAAACTCTTTTGTGAGTTTTTCTATATATATGCACATGTATACATATGAGGGTACCTCAAAACATTGGTGGAAAGATAAAATTACAAGATAATATGAATTGTTCCACAAACTTTCTGAAGACCCCTGGTACACATACATATATACATATTCACATGTATACTAAAGAAGCTACGATGTCTCTCCAGGACGGTTGGCAATAGTGCACTTCAAAGCTTTCCTTTCTGAGCTGTCTTCCTCTTCTCCCAGTGAAACGTGAATCAGGTCAGCTTGTCAACCCTCCACCCTCATTACTGCAGCAGAACAGCCAGCAGGCCAACAGCGACCTGGCAATTACCAGCCACACCAGACAAACCTGTTCTTCCCTGGTGATTTCTGGGGAGGACAGCAGGGCCTATATAAAAATAAATGTATTCACTTAAGCCCGGAGTTTGGGCTGAACACAAAAGATTCACGTTGGCAGGTGTGCCCTGGGGAGAGAAGGAATGATCTAAACCCAGCAGGAGGAGGCAACCCAGGCTGCCCTCGAGGAGGAGAAAAACGGTTTAGGGAGTCAAGAAACCCCCTGATACCCCAGTACCTACTGCAGCCCCAAATGAAGGTAAAACCAAAGAGAAAGAAGACACAGGAAGGTCGGGATCTCTTAGAGCCCTTCAAAGCTATTTCTAAAGCAGTCTGGACTGAAGTCCTTGCATTTCCTGTGGCAGTTGGAATCAGGAAGAGCGAGGAGTTTCAAAAGCAAGAGAAAAAGTTTTAAGTAGGTCACCCCATGTACTGGACCTTCAGTCATTCTGGCTGCTGGCTGGTGGCAGAGCCCAGGCCACTCTGCGTGTGATCTGAATCAGGCTGGCTTTTTGTTCTGTCAGTGAGACCATGGCAGGGTTCCATCCACACGCACCCGCAGACAGAGGCTCCACCAAGCACTGCACACGGGCGATCTGCAGTCACTAACAAGAGCGGGATCACAGCAGGCTCCATGACCAGCTTT
>NW_007730047.1:189000-190604 GCF_000696425.1 Galeopterus variegatus
AGTCTCTCTTCCCCATCTCCCCTTTCAGCAGTCATTGCACACCAGCTTCAGTTAAACCGGGTAGGCTACTCAGGATGGCGTGGTGGAGGACGCCTGATACACCTTGTTTCACTGAAAAGGGAGACACACATCTCGTCCTACCAAGAGTTAGCACCTCTTCTACTTAATTCCTCTTTCTCTCACTTTCTCCGCTTACATTCGGCCTTCAGATTGATGGAACTCTTGAGATTTCAACTCATCCAGCCCTTCAGCCTTTACCGAGAGTACTTCCAGTATTCCCAGGAAGCTTGAGAGAAAGCTAGCCAAAGGAGCCTTGCAGACTCAGTCCTCCTAGCAGGGAGTTACAGGTAGAGACTGAGATAGAATCCGAATGGAGAAACAAGCTGTTTATCCTCCCAGCACCCCAAGTCGTAATGTGGGTCATTTTATTGGACTTAT
The DNA here is from genome assembly GCF_000696425.1 of Galeopterus variegatus. NCBI lineage: Eukaryota > Metazoa > Chordata > Mammalia > Dermoptera > Cynocephalidae > Galeopterus > Galeopterus variegatus. The sequence continues at coordinate 189,439 of NW_007730047.1, forward strand.
TGATGCTGAACATCAGACCTATTGATATTCAAAGGTTCATACAAAAATGTATCCAAAGGCAAATAAACATGAGTTGGGGATTATATGCCAGTTTGGACACTGCATGCCATTTTGTACTTACATTAGAAACAGGAAACTTGGTAAGTCAAAGTTAAAAAGTTTTTGCAGACTTTTGGGTAAAAATCACCTTTATATTATCCAAAAAGCATGTATTTTATATTTACTATTAAACCATCTGCATTTGCCCCCTGCATTACATCATTAATACTCATTGTTAATATAGATATATTTCTTTTACAAGAAAATGATGTATGAGGGTCTTCAAAATGTTCACGGATGGATTTGCATTATCTTTTAATTCCATTTTTCTGCAAACTTGCTTTGGAAGCACTCAGAGGGCAAGCTGTAAGCAGTATATAAACCTCGTATTTAAGTAAGCATGGGAAGGAATAAACAAATTCACTTAGATCCAGGCATGTGTGGTAATTATCCATAAGGAAGAAATGCTCTTAATGCTAAGGGTTCTTTTATATTAACATTTATTCTCTGTATATAAAATGTGCTGCCACTTTAAAATATTATTTGTTTTCAACGTTTCAAAAAAAAATAATAATCACACTATTTTGCAACAAGTAGTGTCTGTGAAGGCACAAAATTGCCTTTCAAAAAAAATTCTTACCTTGTACATTTTCTAAACATGTAGGAGTCTTGATTATTTGTTTTGGAGGGTGTCTCAAGTGCAGTTGCAGCTAGCCAAAGAACTACAAAGCAGGAATGAAGGAACGGGAACTGAGGGGAGGCAGATCAGTTTAAACAGGAGACATGCCTGACATCTCTCCTGGCTTCAGGGAAATTCACTGTCTCTGAAGATTTCTCTTCCCCACGTTCTCAGCCATGCAACAGCTGGCTTTTCCAGTTTGTTGATTACCCATTCATCACTTCCTCTCCCAATTACCCTAAAAGAAGACAAAGGACAAGTCAGATCTGCAAAGGCCTTCCCTGTGATATTAACTGGAACAAGAGTCCAACAGCCCATTCATTCTCCTGATGTCAGAATGTCTCAAGGTCATGGCCATAAATATTCCTTGATCCTACCGAAAACATCGTAACTTAGGGAAGCTGCCTTACCTGGTCACTCCATCTCAAGTTTCAACCTCTCCCTCCCC
>NW_007730047.1:191132-192630 GCF_000696425.1 Galeopterus variegatus
AGCATGTATCACTGTCCAGTCTACCAAATGACGTGCTTATTTATCCTGTTTATTGTTAGGTATCCCCAGTAGAACAAAAGCTCCAAGAGGACATGGATTTTTTGCATCTGTTTTATTTACTTCTCTATCCTTAGCACTTAGAACAATCTATCAAAAATATTTGTTGCACAAATAAATAAATTGCTTACTTGGTCACTTTTAATGGATTTAGTCCCCTAAAAGAATATTTTTGGGTGAAGGTATGAGCCATTTCTTTGGGCAGACTCAGGACCACCCTACAAGACCCCCCAACTCAAATAATACAAGTTAAATTGAATCAAGCCTAGTCTTTTAGGAAAAAACTTTTTTCTAAATCTTAGGGACCCAGCCACATAGGAAAAGAGAAATAGGCTTTATTCTGATATATCCTAAACAAATAGCCAAGCATTCTGGCCAAAAAATGACAGAAAAAGCTGTTAGTTCATGTTTTAAGATACTTTAGCCATTTTAGAAGGTTAAAAAGGAAATGAAGAAATTGTACTTGTTGACCTGGGAAATTGTGATTCACTTTGACAAAGCTTCCCAATATTGTTTTCTTAATTAGAATTAATTTATGTTATTAATAAAAGCAAAAGCTAGTAGAGGGAGTAAATTCATTCTGAGTGTAAAAACCTGGGAAATAGAGAAAAGTATGAAGAAAAAAGCAAAAATCACCAGTAGTATCATACTCGTATTAGAGAAAAACTATTAAAATGCTGATATTCTAATATCTAATAAAGTGTGTATATAATGTAATAAGTGTCACATCAAATAGATTATTGTTTGGTTTTCATTTTATATCTCAGCATGTACCATAAAAATGTAGTTGGGCAAGAGTAAAAAGTTTAAGTGCTGGAAGAAGTATAAATTGGTTCAGACTTTCTATGAGGTAACCCTTGAACCTGTTTATAGTATTTGACTTAATAATTTAACTACAAAAATTTATCCTAAGAAAACAATCAGATATTAGATAGATAGGTAGACATATATACATACATATAAGAATGATCATTGAAGTTTTATGTATAATAGTGAATTAGTAATAAACTAAATTGGTTAACAAATTATGGTGCTTCCAAATTATGGAATATTATGCAGCCATTAAAAATGTTGTATGCATCCCTATTATGCTGTAACCCGCTCTTTGCTGTCTCCATATTCCTGATCCCCCCACCTGCTCTACTTTTATTCCTATAGCACATATTCTTCAGACATACTCTATATAATTTACTTATTATGCTCTGTATCTACCTGCTAGAATGTAAGCTCAGAGAGGACAGTGACAAATGACATTCTTCTGTGATGTATCTCAAATGCCCAGAAATGTTCTTGACATGCAGCAGGCACTCAATAAATATTTGTCATAGGATAGCACCTTAGAACTGGAATTTCTGGGTAAAAAGTTATAAACATATTTAAAACTTTTGGAGTATTCTATAAAATTGTTTCTATAAAGATATATATAAATTCACACATTAAA
>NW_007730047.1:193359-195638 GCF_000696425.1 Galeopterus variegatus
CCAACTGTAAGAACTTAAAACTGCTTTTAAAAAATAAGCTCCCACGACTTTACAATCCAAATAGTTCTACAACATAGTCTAAAAGTCACAATAAAGAGTTATTTCGAGACTGACTTTTCTGTTGTCATTTTATATTTATTGTGTTTATTTATTATATTTTAAAAAAACATCTCACAGAAACATGGCACTAAACAAGGCAAATAAAGCCTACTAGTGAGATTGGTTTACAGAGGATAATATCTGTATATTACTTAGTCATAATACACCACCCGATCCCCTACCATGAGTGATGAAATGTCCTGCTCTCATGTAGAATTGGGACAGCCTCCCAAACAGTGAAGGAGGGTCTCTCTTGGGGGAGGAGTGGCAGGCCAGGAGTGGCAATCATTATGAGATAAGCTGTAGGCCACAGCTGCGAGGCCAGGTCAAAAGGCCACGATTCCCTGACCATGGACCTACTAGAGCTAAGACTCTAGAAGGCCCAAGGTTGAAGCACTGTATGTAGAGAACCAGGCCAATAACTTCGAGAGTTTCAATGTGTGGAGCACGCAGAAGCCCATCCTGATACTGCTCAAGGACAGGCCTGTACTGGGGCTGGAGGATGTGTAAGTCCTGTTCTGAGTTAAGCCTCCTCTTCCCCTAATGCCAGGGGTTCTCTGAACTTAAACGTTTATGCGTAGAGAGCATCAGAGTGCCCACGTCCCATTGTTCAGACCTGAGATTTGGAGATTGCAAGAGTTCTTCCCAAATACGAGGGTGTTCTAGAGTCTTGTTGAGGTTGGTTCTGGGGTTCCTCAGGCAGTATCCAAGACAAGAGAAATAGTAAGATAGTCCACATTTATTGAGCTTTTACATTATAACAGGTCCCGTATCAGATGCTTTACACACACACTCTTATTTAATATTTGCAACAGAGTCCTATGAGGTGGCCATTATGATTTCTCCTTATTTACAGGTGAGGAAGAATAAAAAACAGCAAGGTTAGTTAACTTACCCAAAGTAGCACAGCTAATGAAAGGAGGAGTGACTTAGAAAGAACACCTCGGACTTAGCCACTCTTCACTGAGTCCAGGTTAAAGCAGACCCCCAGAGCTGATGATCATTTTCCACTCCTGTTCAAAAGGAAGAATACAGCAATGGCCCATCAGTCTGCCATAGTGTGAGGAAGCAATTTACATGTTATGTACTTGTCTTTAAAGCTCTTTTTTTCAATTTTTTTTCAATTTTTTTACAGCAGTCCTGAAATTTCAGTGAAGTTAAATGTTTAAAATAGGTTGGCTTACATCTTGGGACTCTGTTATTGGTAGAGTGGTTTTACTGTTGCCAGTTGTTCAGCCAATTATCTTTTATGTCCTAAAAGCAGAGATTATTTTTCAAATGGAACTTCGCTTCTCACATTCTGCTTCTCCAAAATGTCCTGTTATTCTATTAGTCACTAGTGAACTGAAAGTGTTGGAAAAAAAGAACCCAAATGTGCATAAACACACTGATAGGGTTTGAGATCAAGTAAAGCTCTCAGAATCATTCACGGTGACGCCTGACAGCAGGGATTTTGTTATCCCCCCACAGGCAGCCCAGTAAAAGAAACATGACTACCCAGATAAAACCCAGTCCTGTGCCCCATGCTGGCTCCTGAAATCAGTGAAACTGGCATTCTCACTCTCTGGCACTGATGGGAAAGAGAAAACTTGACCTAGATTATCATGAAATTATTCTTGATGCCTGCTCACATGAACTCCTGAGCCAACTGATGCTGCTAACAAAGAGGGTTTGTTAAACTGGGACCTATGCCACCAGTCTGGCTTTAGAATGATTTTTAACAGGAGACTGGTTGTGGTGGAGGAGGGAGGTGCAGCTGTACATCATATTCTAGATTGTTTTATAGTCTTATGCACTTTGAGGCTTGGTTGTATCATAGCATATTTATTTAAGTTGGGTTTTCCCTAGTGCATATCGCTGTAACACTGAGGTCCTTTGACAATAGAATTTTTCAAGATCATGTATATAATATGGTTTTGTTCTTGCTGAAAAGGATATCCCAACCTGAACCCAGCTGATTGTTCTTTTCCATTGTCCCGTACCTTCTGATACATTCAGAGAACAAGACATGTGCCCCCTGTGTTGCTAAAAAAAACGTGGAGGGTGGTCTTACCAGCTGGTTTTGCTTTCTAAATCCTCTTAGAAAAATCTCATGGTCGGTTGCATTTGGATACACAACCCTAAAAGCTGTTGGAGGACTTCTGTGTTATAAGAAGATTCAAACATCTCCTGCAGTTTTC
>NW_007730047.1:195906-203111 GCF_000696425.1 Galeopterus variegatus
AAGATCATGTATATAATATGGTTTTGTTCTTGCTGAAAAGGATATCCCAACCTGAACCCAGGTGATTGTTCTTTTCCATTGTCCAGTACCTTCTGATACATTCAGAGAACAAGACATGTGCCCCCTGTGTTGCAAAAAAAAAACGTGGAGGGTGGTCTTACCAGCTGGTTTTGCTTTCTAAATCCTCTTAGAAAAATCTCATGGTCGGTTGCATTTGGATACACAATCCTAAAAGCTGTTGGAGGACTTCTGTGTTATAAGAAGATTCAAACATCTCCTGCAGTTTTCTCATTGTCCTCTCGTCCCACTTCCCGTAAAGAAGTCTACTCTGGCTGTCTCAACTCTTCCGTGTTTCCTATCACTCTTCCACCCACTGCAAACCAAGCTCACATTCCACTTACTCTGTAGAAACAGCCTGGCAAAGATCCCTAGACACTAATGTGACCATATGTCTTTGTTTGCCCAAGAACACGTGTCGTTCTGCGGTAATTATTAATAGCACCTCTGTTCACTCTCAAAGGTGTCCTAGTTTGAAGGGAAATTATTTGGTCTCTCTATCAATGATCTCCTAATTGCCAAATCCAAAAGACTCATTTCTGTTTCACATTGCTTGTCCACTCTGCAATGTTTGACAGTGTTATTCAATCTCACAATAATAACACTCTTCTCCCTTCCATGACATCATCCTCTCCTGTACTTCTGTTCCATACAAGTTTTTTTTTTTTTTTGTAGCTTTTCTTCCTTTCCACACCTCTTAAATGTTGGTGCACACTAAGGTTTCATGTGATAGCCTCTTGTCACTGTATGTGATCACCTTGGACTATCATCTATTCCTATGTCCTTAGTTCCAGTTTATAATCTGATGACACTTTACTCCCTCTCTCTAGCCAAGCTCACTCTCTCTGGCTCCATGCTATGTCTTTTCCACCTAAGTGTCCCACCAGCATCACAAGATCAATGTATCCAAAACTCAGCTTTCACCCTTCCACCAAGTCTTCTCTTCCCTCCTTCTCACTTATCATGGTGAACAGTAGGTATCCTGCATCTTCATCTCAGCCGTGGTCTCACTGTGTCCAGCTCAGTGCAGCCCCCAGCCATCTGCCAGACAACTCTCAGATCCGTGGGGATTTAGGAGTCTTGTTTTAAGCCACTGAGAATTGGAGTGACATTTTTGTAGCAATAGCTAACCAGAGCAGACATTCAGTCTGGCAGCGGGGTGCTCCATAAGAAAAACTTAACATATGTAATATTGGCTTTAGGACAACATTGGGTGGCAAGAGGTGAAGAAATTGTCATAGGATTGTCAAACAATGGAAAGAAAAGTGTTACAGGGGCTGAAACTCTGGTGGTCCATTATATGCAGAGGTAAAAAAAATTGGTAAGACTGCTACCTATAAAAATTCAGAAGATAGACAAGGTAGGTTCTTAATAAACCTATACACTTAGGCAAGATAGTTTTTTGAAGTGTTAAAAGCATGAAATGGTTTCTTTTTGCTGCCTATTTATAAAGATCTACAAGAAAGAACTGCCAGTCTGAATTGAAAGAGACCAAAACTTATCGAAATTAAAGGCCCCTAACTTTCTAAAGAAAGCTGCTCAGGCAACAAAATGGATGAATTTTCAATGTTCTCTTCAGAAATGACTGATTAAGAAGGTGGAAATAGGGCTGGCCCGGTGGTGCACTACGGTAGAGTGCGGCACTTGGGAGCGCGGCGGCGCTCCTGCCAAGGGTTCGGATCCCATATAGAGACCGGTCCACTCACTGGTTGAGCGTGGTGCGGGTGCAACACCGAGGGTTGCAATCCCGTTGCCAGTCACGGTACGGGCGCGACACCAAGGGTTGCGATCCCGTTACCGGTCACGAAAAAAGACAAAAAAAAAAAGGAAAGAAGGTGGAAATAAAAAGCCATCCTAGAATGGGTAACCAAGAACCATGAATACCAAAAGAATAAGAGGTCACTCTCAGGGTCACCACCTGGGTCTAATCAAGAAATATTCCCCACTGAGGATAGAAGGTGGAAATAAAAAGCCATCCTAGAATGGGTAACCAAGAGCCATGAATACCAAAGGACTAAGAGGTCACTCTCAGGGTCACCACCTGGGTCTAATCAAGAAATATTCCCCACTGAGGATAAGAGGACCTAGCAACATTTGCTGGGATAGATTTCCAAATTGCTATGGGCCAACGCTATGTGTTTTCTTTTCTTCCTCTTTTCCATTGGGAGTGTTTATTGTGTTTATCTCGTCCTTGTTTTCATCACTGTATGTTAGGCATGCATGGAGCACAAAACCTGTCTATTTAGTTCATAGGTCTGTGAATTAAGAAAAGCCACATTTGGACCTGATGTGAATGATGATGTCTTGGACTTTGAGCCTGATGCCACAATTCAGTGAGACTTTGGGTCTACTGGGATGCTGGTGAGTACATTTTGCATGTGGAAGAGATGTGAATAATTGTGGTCAGTGGGCAGACTATTGCAAATTGAGTTATTGGCCCCAGTTCTTCACTCCTCCTGCATCCACACCACTGCCACAGTTTCATTGTGGGAGGAGTGCACTTCCCTGTCCCTTGACCTTGGTCATAGTCATGTGACTTGCTTGCCAGTGGAAATGTGTGGAGTAGACAATGTGCCCATTCTGAGCACGGTCATTGGAAGTGTGGTGTGCTTCTGCTTACCCTCTTGCATCTCTGTCACTGCCAACAGTGGGACATGCCCTTGCAGCTTGCTGACTTGAACAGGATGAGGGACACAGGAAGCAGCACTATTTCACCCAGACCAGAGACTCTCATTGAGAAGCACAGTTGTCCCAGCTGCTATAGCCTGAAGCAGAGCCATCTAGTGAAGCCCAGTCTAGATCACTCAGCCACAACCAACCTTCAGATCCCTGAGAATAAATCATTGTTGTTTTCAGACACTGAGTCTCGAGGTGGTTTGTTATACAGCTTACTCATGACAAGAGCTAATTCATTCACCACCTATTCAGTGCCCTCTCCGAATCCAGCTCCCCCACTTCCTTACTTTAAAACCCACATGCTGTTGATCTACAGCCCTTCCTCTCTGTTTCCACTGTCCTTTTCTTAGTCTACATCTCTTATCATCTCTCAGTTGCTTCGTACAAAATTCTGTTTACCATGCTCCTTTAATCTATCCTCCAGTTGCCACCAGAGCAATTTTTCTGCAATGCAAAACTAACATCAGCCCTCAACTTAACACCCCTAGAATTTTTGCCATTCTAAAGTACAAGTCACACTCTTGGGAGCTTCTGGGTCTAATTTGGTCCACAGATTGTTCCTATTTGCTGTAGGTCATGTTCTAACAATATTTGAATATAAAGGTGACTGCAGATTCTCCAGTTTACCACAATTGCCTCCACTCCCTATTATCTTATACTTGGTTCATGTCACCCATTTATGTGACAATCCTTGTCCCTACAAGTACTTATGTAATCACATAACAAAGTACTTTAAACTAGGTGGCTTAAAACAACAGAAATTTACTCTCTCACAGTTTTGGAGACTAGAAGTCCAAAATCAAGGTGTAGGCAGGATCATGCTCCCTCTGAGACTGTCTCAGGAGAATCTTTCCTTGCTCCATCCTACCTTTTCGTAGTGACTGTCAATCCTTGCAGTTCCTTGGTTTGCAGCTGCTTCAGTTACTCCAGTGTCTGCCTCTGTCTTCACATGATGTTTTCCTTTTCTTATAAGGGCACCAGTCACATTGAATTAGGGCCCACTCTAATGACCTCATCTCAGCTTGATTACATCTGTAAAGGCCTTTTTTTCCAAATAGGATCTATTCACATGTTCCAGGGGTTAGAACTTCAGCACTTCTTTTCGGGAGATACAGTTTAACTCATATGGTAACTAATTCCTGGCTTATAGGATAATGTACAAAGCCCTTGGCACAGCATACACAAACCTTTCTAGTCTGTTCTCCAGCTATATCTCTACCTTGAACTCTATAAAAGAACCCTTCTCCTTGCTGACCCCGAAAGGACTAAGACATTCCATGCGCCAGTGCCTTTGCTTCCTTTTTAGCTGTGAATGCCTTTTCTCCTCCCCATTCTACCTACAAATCCTTATCTCACCTTTAGGACTTATTTAAATCTTAATATATCAGCAAAACAGTTAAATTCTTCTTAGTCTTTTAAAGAACTGGTTACTATTTCTGCTTTTACTCTGACTCCAGAAGAGATCTCGATGAGCTAAGGTCATAGAGGTCCTCAGCATCTTCTCTAAAAATCTTGTTTTTACAATTCTTTCATGAGACATGGAGTTCAACTAGAGTGACATTCACCAGATTTGTTTTTTAGGGAAAATTTGCCATTAACGTGCCAGGAGTCTTTGTCATAGAGGTCCTCAGCATCTTCTCTAAAAATCTTGTTTTTACAATTCTTTCATGAGACATGGAGTTCAACTAGGGTGACATTCACCAGATTTGTTTTTTAGGGAAAATTTGCCATTAACGTGCCAGGAGTCTTTGTTTGAATTACGCCATTGGTCAACTGGTCAACCACATTGCAGAGTGCTCAGTCTTCTAGTATATACTGTGGGTACTTTTTTGTTAGAAAATATAAGCTCACCTTCCAAGGGAGAGTAATCTAATTAAAGAAATTAGACTGAGTGTAAACAAACTAAAATGCACTTTTACAAACAGAGATCAACCCTAACCTCCCCATTCCCTGCCAATAAATCTAGGAACTATTATCATTTTGATGTTTAAGAAAGATTGAAAGGTTAGTCAAAATAGTCTATTTACCCTGTGAAATAATTTTCAGGATTTCAAAAGTATAGGTAATTTCTATTGGGTCCCTGTGCAGATCCACTTCTATCAAAGTGTTTAATAAATTCCTGTTTGTTGCTTATCTAAATCAGCTTTAAAAATCCCAGCTGGCATGATTCTCAGAACCACTCTTCTGCTAAATGAGTAGATATAGCTTACCTCATTCCCAAAATGGAAAAGGCTGGAAGAGAGTTTAATAAACGAGCTCTTTGCAGGATGAAGAAAACCCAGCAATAGGAGGTGTGGAAGCACCTCAGGAGTAGCAAGAGCAGGAAGCCACTATCACCCCTAGACCTACAGAGAAAAGCAGGAGGAATTTCCAGAGCTGTAGCTATCACTGGGAGCACCAGACAGGAATCGTGAAAAGTGAAACAGAGAAGTGCAGCCCCCGCCACCAGGGGGCCCCCGGGGAGACCAGGGCCGGGCAGTGAGAACCTTGACCTTTGCCTCCTTCCTCCCACCTTCTCATCTCCTGCTGGTGCCTCCAGGAGTTAAACTTAACCAAAAGCCAGAGGGCAACAGAGCCTGGTGATAAAATCCTTAAAGGTCAACCTCTGGGGACAGAGAATAAGGTGGAGATAGGTGGGAATGGATCTGAGACGCATACAGAGAAATCCAGGACATATACTTTAATCCAAAAGGATTGCTTCTCATTAGACTGTCAGGCTAAATTGCTCTGTTCCTGCTCAAAAGAGGAAATGAACTAGGTTAAAGATTTATAGATTGTGAGAGCCAAAAGAGTGTTTAAGGATTATCTAAACCAGCCCTCTCACTTTACAGATTGATGAAATAGAGGTCCTCAGAGATTAAATGACATGCTTAAGATCACCTTTGAGACAGAAATTTACTCTCTCACAGTTTTGGAGACTAGAAGTCCAAAATCAAGGTGTAGGCAGGATCATGCTCCCTCTGAGACTGTCTCAGGAGAATCTTTCCTTGCTCCATCCTACCTTTTCGTAGTGACTGTCAATCCTTGCAGTTCCTTGGTTTGCAGCTGCTTCAGTTACTCCAGTGTCTGCCTCTGTCTTCACATGATGTTTTCCTTTTCTTATAAGGGCACCAGTCACATTGAATTAGGGCCCACTCTAATGACCTCATCTCAGCTTGATTACATCTGTAAAGGCCTTTTTTTCCAAATAGGATCTATTCACATGTTCCAGGGGTTAGAACTTCAGCACTTCTTTTCGGGAGATACAGTTTAACTCATATGGTCCAGTCCAATGCTGGTTGCCCTGTTTGTGCAGCTCAAATTCTTCCTATTTCTGTGAGTTTCTAGTAATAGGTTTCTTCCATAAGCCTCAAGAAGAGCATCTGGCAAAATATAGAGTTCTAGGAATTTTAGAGGAAAATTCTCAAAAGACTTCAAAAGACTTGAGCCACAATGTACTAAAGACTCACATTTTTCCTACTATTGGCCAAACTAGTTGGTCAGAAAAATATCTAGGATTTTATTTTTTCATAATTAAAATGTGAAGCAAATGAATCCAGGAAGAAAAAAGTATACATTGTTATTCCTGCAATTAGTCTCTGAAGCAGCTAAGCATTTGCTATCTATTTTTCCCCCAGAATGTGTAATACTGGCCCCAATTTATGTGCTAAGAAACTGACATACGTGATAAAGGATTATTAATCTATTCCAGAGATTCTACAAGATTCTGAAGACTGCACTNATACGTGATAAAGGATTATTAATCTATTCCAGAGATTCTACAAGATTCTGAAGACTGCACTATCCACAATTTCAACTTATTCAAGAATAAATCGTTCATTCTTTCCTGATTTATTGAGACCCTTTCATTACCAGGCTTCATGCTAGGTGTTAGGGACACAAAAATGAATGAAAACACATTCCCTCTTCTCAAAGACCAGTGGAGCAGAAAGGAAGTTTACCAGCAATTACCGGGTTGGCGAGCTGGGGCTCTGACACAGATGCTTTGACAGCGCAGCCCAGGAGAAGATGTGGTTATTACCACAAGATTATGCAGCTTCCCCCAAACTGTGCTTATTAACCCTTTATTTAAAGTGCCACAAACTTTAAGCCACTGAGGAAAGCCTGGTTCTTAGAGATGCACCCTCTTGCACAAGCAACCAAATTTTGCATATCATGGTAGGGAGTTCCTGCAAACCTCAACTTACAAATAAGTTCTTGCTCTGAGCCCCTAGAAGAGGCACATCTTTGGGGTCCTTCGTTGGTGCTTTGTTTTGTTTTCCTCCACTCCCCCTAGTTAGGTACAAGATGATGGCTAGAGCTGCATATTGCCTAACTCAGAATTTTATCTTGCAGATCGTTGTACATAACCTCTTACTTGCTATTTTCAGATTACACTAATAGAAAAATGAGTCAGTGTATGGTGTGTAGGGCATCTGACTTTCTGTAACACCCTGTTTTCCCTGATCTGGCTAGATCCTCACTGGTCAATA
>NW_007730047.1:203535-204398 GCF_000696425.1 Galeopterus variegatus
GCATCTGACTTTCTGTAACACCCTGTTTTCCCTGATCTGGCTAGATCCTCACTGGTCAATATTGAAATACAAACTAAAACCAATACCAAGTCTAGATAAGGCAATAGCTTCCAAGATTATTCTCCTTCATGCATAGCTACAAAGGGAAAAAAACACATTAATTCATTCAGCAAATATTAATTTAGAACATATTATGTGCGCACTTCATACTATGTGCTAGAGATATAGTGAAACATGAGAAACAACCCTTGTACTAACAGGCCTTCTAGTTCAGAAGGGGAGCAGACCAGTAACCCACAATTACTCAAGCTGGATGAATGGATGTAATGAGAACACATAAAAGAAGGAGAAAGACATTCAACAAGATATTAGTTTCAACTGAGATAACTTTGTTTTCCCTGAGTTAAGCTATTTTGGGGGAATATGGAATTATATAATAGTTAAGAATAGGTGAGCTCTGGAATCAGCTTGCCTGGACCTCGATCCCAGCTCTACCACTGTGTGTGGCCTTGCAGAAGACACTTAACCACTCCAAGACTCAGTTTCCTTATCTGGAAAATGAGGATAATAATAAATGTGGTTGGCATATCCAGGTAAAAGTAGGGCATTTGTTGTTATCAAGTAGTGGTTGGTTTGGTTTATACAGACAAAATATCCAGATAGCTGAAATGTTTCAACACCATCTGAATGTTGGCATTGCAAACTTAGCCTTAATCTGACTGCACAGTTAAGGACCACTTGGAAAATCTGATAGGCTAAAGACTCTCTTTCCAAAAAATGCACATTTCTGGAGATTCCTGACTCCTAAAACCAGAGTAAGAACCCGTTTTTTTTTTTTTTTTTTTCCTTTTTGTCTTTTTTTT
>NW_007730047.1:205608-207636 GCF_000696425.1 Galeopterus variegatus
TCCGAACCCTCGGTGGGAGCGCCGCCGCACTCCCAAGCGGCGCACTCTCTAGTGCGCCACCAGGCCAGCCCGTAAGAACCTGTTTTAAAATGGCTTTTTCTTATCATTTTGCCACTCCTAATATTGTCTTTTGGAACATTTTGCTCAGATTAGTTGTCTCAGTAAATATATTAGAACCATAGTTATTGCTTGTTCTAATTGATATTATAATTTTCTATCCATCACCCAGTAAATTATGTGAATGTCACAACTTACAAAAATAAAGGAATAGTACCAGGCATGTTGATAAAATTGGAGAAGTACTTGAAACGTTATCCATATGGAAACATCCAAAAATTAGACCACAAAAGAAAGTACTAAATACTCTATCCACAAGTATGCCTCAATTTTCAAAAATATTCACACGCAGCTTCCCAAATATTATTTCTTTTTAACTGTATTCATTCACAAAGCGTTTGATTTTTTAGTGGTGTACTCAGATTACATATAGTTGAGTATTTAATATTTGATCATTTCAAGATGGTGGTAAGTTTTTATATCAGTTTGACAGACTAAAAACAGCTTAATCAGAGTCATCAGAAAAATCTATGAAGTCATTTCTTAGCATATAAAAAATAGCAGCACAGTCCTGTGCTATCTGACATTCCTGCATAATAAGTCTCTAAATTACCATACTGAAACTCTTCACAGTTTGATAAGATACAGATGATACTGACTCCTGAACAAATGTCCTAATGATAACTTTGATAAAAAAAAAANAAAAAAAAAAGCTTTAAAAAGGACCAGTTTTATAACCTATATCTTGAATAAATTAATCCAAGCATCGCCACATCATATGTTTTTATATATATTATCTTCTCCTTTTGAGGTCTCAAATGAAAAGTATTACTCAGATCATGGGTCAGAAAATGGTTCTTTTGGAGTTTCAACATTTATACATGCACTTCTGTAAACTATAGATCTTACTCAGGAAACAGCGTGGTTTGGGACATGGTTTTTTAATTCATTCAGTGTAAATATTACAAGTGAAATGAACATTTTGAGAGAGTGACCTGAGCCTTTTTTCCTTTTATGACAGACACATGGAAATCTAAAAGCACATATAAAGTATTTGCCCCTTTGAAACAATAAACGCCCCTTTGAAAACATTTATTGATTATCAGTTTGTTTCAGGGTGGAAGGTGAACTACAAAGTCCATAAATCATCCTTAAGTATCTTACAAAACATAACTTTGCTCTCTCCCTTTTTCCCAGTACTTCTCTAGTAGTGCCAGATTTTATTAATAGGATTGATTCCTCCTGCTCAGGGAAGAGAGAAGAGAGATGGGAGTTCACACTCAATGGCTGGGCCTTATCTAGAATTTGCCTTCAAAAGGCAGGTGCAAATTGAGCTGATTACAAATGCAGGTCAAGGCCCCAGAATTTGGTCTGGCTGATTTTAGCAGACTTTCACAAATTGTTTTGAATGGATTTATTCTTTTATCAAAGGAAGAGGCCACCACGCATGATCTGAAACAAAGACTTAAATGTATTACTTGTTGCAGGGAAGAGCTGTACTTTTAAATGACAGTCCTACTGAACAAAGCAATCTGGTGTTCTAATCTAGGGTTTGGGGATACCTGAAATTTGGAGACTGGGAGACTTTGGGAAATGAATGTGTTGAGAGATTGGTTGATCTTTAGCCATGAAAGCCTTGTTGATGAACCGAGACTGTTCTGATTAACTGACTTTCAGAAGCATGAGTACTAAAGGGAAGTTGTTGCTGGTGATTGGGAAGAGTTTAAAACAAATTTTGGTGGTGACTTATTCATAGCTTGGGATTATGGCCAAAGAACAGTCTTTGCTTTCTTGAATTGGATGGATATAAATGCTTTATTCTCACTCCACAGGTTTCATTTCAAATGTTACACAATATTCTCCTATTGTCCCTTTTTTAACCACAAGATTAAAAAATAATAATAAATTTGAGTGTACTGATCCCCTAGTTTCAAGACATATACATTCTGTCCTACTCGCTTCATCTGAATC
>NW_007730047.1:209137-210218 GCF_000696425.1 Galeopterus variegatus
TTTTTTTTCTGGTTGCTGCTTAATCTTGAGTATACTTAACAAGGTTTTCTTCAGCCAAGGATTTTAAAGGAATTCACCCATATTTATTCTAGTATTCAAATGTTTTTAATCTTTACATTTAGATCTGTGACCCATTTGGAATTATCTTGGTGTATAGTGTGAGGAAAATACCTAAATATTATATTTTCCTATAGGGCTATTCAGTTATCTATATACTAAAAAGTCCTTCTTTTCCCTCCACTGATTTGAGATTCTACCTTGACCATGTACTAACTTTCCATACACACTTGTGTCTATTTCTGAATTTTTCTATCTGATTCCATCAGTCTGTCTATTTATACATTAATACCAACTAAAAATATTTTAATATCTTGTAGAGCTAGTCCCCCTTCATCCCTCCCTCTTTTTTTTTTTTTTAATCCTTCTAAATGGGCTTTAAAATCAATTTGTCTAGCTCTGAAGGGGGNAGTGTACTGATCCCCTAGTTTCAAGACATATACATTCTGTCCTACTCGCTTCATCTGAATCTCTTGCCATGCTTAACTTTGTTGGAATATTCTAAATTAAATCCCAGGTATTATATTATACCCCAAAATATTTTCGTGTGTACCTCTAACAGATAGAGACTTAAAAATACAGTTAGAACACCATCGTCACTCTACAAAATTAACAGTAGTTCTTCAATACTCAAATTTTCCTGGTTGTCTAAAAATGTCTTTTTACCGTTGGTTTGTTCAACTCAGAATCCAAATAAAAATATACACTGCACTTGATTATGTCTTTTAAGTCTTTTTAAATTTATAATTTATCTCTTTTTCTTTTATTCCCATGCTATTTGTTTGCTAAAGAAATTGGATCATTTGTCCAATAGAAGTTTCCCTCAATCTCATGTTATTGTTTACCATGTTCTTCTACCCTTCATAATTTTGCAAACTAGTTGCCGGATTTAAAGGCTTGACTATATTCTGGGTCAAAGTTTTAAAAAAGAATATTTCATAGGTGGTGCTGAGTACTTCCTAATGCATCACATCAGAATGCACATAATGCCTGGTTATGCCAATTTTAGTGGTGATAAGATAAC
>NW_007730048.1:0-1423 GCF_000696425.1 Galeopterus variegatus
TTTAATACAACTAAATCTGAACCAGAATGTGCCACAGAAATGTAATTTATGGAAACATGTTTACCTAATGCTTTAACACATTTGATTAGTTGAACCACACCCAATTCCTTCAAAGCAAGTGCTTTTATTGTTTCCTTTTTGTAGATGAAAATACTGAGATGTTAGGCAGTTTGCCCAGTTTCACACCATAAATCAACAGCAAGTCTGGGATTAGCATTCAGTGAACTTGGACTCTGTTCTTAAATCCATGTCCCCTGAATCCATGTCTGATGAGGAGCTTTAAGAAGCTGAATAGCATTGCATTTGCAATGATTGCATATCCCTTAGAATTACACTGCCTTTAAGTAGTCTAGCAAAATAAAAAATAANAGTTTATTTCCCCACTCTGAATTTGCACTGAACTGTGACCTCTTTTGACCAATGACATGGGAGAAGCCATGGGTGGAGGTCTAAGATGAGGCCTAGTGGAAAAGTGCTTTTGCTCGTTCTCTTGGACTCCTGCCTCTATGTAAGAACTAATCTGGCCAAGCCCACTCAATGGGCTCCCAATGGACCTGCATTCTAAAGGGTCA
Organism: Galeopterus variegatus; assembly: GCF_000696425.1. Classification (NCBI taxonomy): domain Eukaryota; kingdom Metazoa; phylum Chordata; class Mammalia; order Dermoptera; family Cynocephalidae; genus Galeopterus; species Galeopterus variegatus. Next base: position 573 of record NW_007730048.1, read on the forward strand.
TAATGAATCTTCTTGTTAAAGCCACTACATTTTGGAATGGTTTGTTAGGCAACAGTGACGAACTGTGTAATATAAAATAATTAACACAATTTTTATACCTCGTGCTATTGTGAAGATTAAGTGGCAGTATTTATGTATATAAAAAACCACCAACCCATGATTGGCCAGTATTATTTTAAATAATAATGTCACAGATAGTTTTATAATTTAAATTGCATTTCAGTTTTTATAGAAACAAATTGCTAAATTATTTTTTACATACAATAAATTTTCTGAGTTTCAATTTTACTGATTCTTTGAAATTAACCATGCTAAATGGGAACACATTCAAATTTATTCTGCATGTTCTTGAAAGTATTGATATGGTTCTCAAATTGTGCTTGAGAAAATATTAGTTATAAATCTGTTTTAAAGTAGAATATCTAAATGTGGTTTAAAACCTTTTTAAAAATCTAATTTGATGTTATAAGTATGTAGACATTTATTATTCAACTCTGAAGCAAAGGTAAGTTAAAGAAATCAAACTATTTGTTCAGATTTCAGAGTATTTCAATATTTCTTTTTAAAATTAGATGTTTAAAGATTTGATTATTTAAAACATTTACTGAAAACAAAGATAGGCAAAAATTATAGCTTTTTAACAGTGAATTAGAAAATTATGCTTGTTGCTTGAATAAAATAAGTGTAAACAGTCTAAACCCCTACTAAATGATAGCATATTCTCTGTAATAGGACATCTTTACTCTACTTTGATAAGGATAGCTGTTACTGTCATTTTCTCTGCTAAAAGGGCACATATGGTAAAATAAAACTCACTGTGAGTTTATGGACTTGGCCCAATTCCTGGGCCA
>NW_007730048.1:2933-3929 GCF_000696425.1 Galeopterus variegatus
AATGATTGCATATCCCTTAGAATTACACTGCCTTTAAGTAGTCTAGCAAAATAAAAAATAACAACAAAAATAATAAGCAAGCAAAGAAAAACAAATTTAAATCCCAACTCTTATTGAGTTGAGAGAACATTGTTTATACTTTCTTCATCCGATCCATTAAGAATTACATGTAGGAAAGAGAGAGAGAGAGAGAAACCCAGATCACCAGGATACATCATATTAGAATCTCTTTACTTTAAATATTATATTACTTCTAGCTATATTTTAACTAATTTTCAAAAGTTGTCTTATGCTCCAGGAAAAGAATGATGCTCTGTGAATTTTTAAAAAAAATACAGTTGAAGAAATTCATGGGAAGTAATTTGTCTTCTATACCTCTGTACTTCATTTTAGACTATGATCAAGTCTATAATGTTAGCATTAACATAAAGAATGATTTATCACATAGGATATGTTGGAGGATATAGAAGTCTCCATAAAAATTACAGTACAGGTAAATTTGTATCATAATATTGCTTTTCTGCTTATGTCATCTTCTGGCCATTGACAATATATTTTCCAGAAATTTTTATTAGAATTTTTTTAGTTGAAGAAGAAATCTTCCAAACTCTGCCTCAAAATAAATTCCCTTATTTTCATTGTGTATACCCAAAGTAATGGAAGTCATCATCTCAAAGGGATACCTGCAACTTCCATGTTTATCACAGCACAGCTTACAACAGCCAAGATATGGAACTGACCTAAATGTCCATCAATGGATGACTAGATAAAGAAGGTGTGGTATATTTATATGCAATGGAATACCACTGAGCCATGAAAAAGAATGAAATCCTGCCATTCGCAGCAACATGGATGAGCTCAGAGAAAATTATGTTAAGTGAAATAAGCCAAGCACAGAAAGAGAAACACCACGTGTCCTCACTCATAAGTGCTAAGAGAGAAAGAGAGAGAGAGAGAAAGAAAGAAAGAAAGAAGGAAAAAGAAAGAAACAAAGAA
>NW_007730048.1:4663-34604 GCF_000696425.1 Galeopterus variegatus
GAGGAGGAAAGTGAAAGAAAGAAACAACAATCACAATAATATGTCGAACTTTGAAAAGGAGAAAACAGAACTGTGGTTATTGGCAGGGGGGAAGGGTGAAGGGAGAGGGGATTAGTGAGAAATTGGTTAAGGGTCACAAAGAATGATCATGTTTTGTAAAGATGAGTATACTAGCTATCCTGATTTGATCATCACGTGTTGCACAAATGAAATAGGAAGAAGCTGCTGTACGGCCAGGTATTGATACTGAACTCTGTACCCCACTATTATATATAATCAATTATGTTTCAATTAAAATAAAAATAAATAAAATGTTTATTTTGAAATTCACCATTGGTATATATGTTCTATTTTTTTACAATGCAAAAATCAAAAGAAAACAAAGATTTTTTTGAGAAAAGTCTTCTTCTACATCCTTGACTACCTTGGATCACCTGCTTTCTTCCATTTTGAGTCATATTTTCTTTTGAAAGTCAGTTTAAGATTTTTTCCTTGTTAATATCATTAATCTCTGTTCTGCGACAAATAATATTTATCTCATATTTCTACTTTTATGGGGAAAGGTAGATGAAGAGAGATGCTAAAAGTAACATTCTATTTTTATCTTTACAGAATTTGCCTGTGCAAACTTAGGAAAATTTATTCTCCCTGGAGTGGTTTAGTGGTGGTGGAGTCGGCATTGTGTTGCTCAGTGTTCTCAAATTATGTCCGAAGAACTATTGTTCCTCAGAATTTGGACCTACAGCAGTGTTCTTACCTGATGCTTCTCCCTGGAGTGGTTTAGTGGTGGTGGAGTCGGCATTGTGTTGCTCAGTGTTCTCAAATTCTGTCTGAAGAACTATTGTTCCTCGGAATTTGGACCTACAGCAGTGTTCTTACCTGATGGTGAATATTCCTTCACAAATTACCACTTCCATCAGAATTTCATCGGCTTCTTTAACAACAGTCAAAGCCTCACAACAGGGTTATAAAAAACTAAGGATGTTTCTACTTTTCAGTCACTAATAATACTACAACATAACAAACTCAGTACATTGAAATGCTGAATCAATCATCATTGCCCCTTATCTTAGGCTCATGCAGGTGTCAAATATGGTGTAAAGACTAAAAAATCAGTGTAAAAGAGGACAATTAAAATAAATTGTAGCACATTGCATTTTTGTTCCTGGTAATAAAGTCATAAGAAACAATGCACAAGTATTTCTCACCAAGTTGCTGAGTGCCCTAATTGGCTCTTGTGCTTATTGGGAAAGAGGTGCTAGATTTCTAAAGGGGAAAAATGATGACGGTTTGAAGTCCCCATCACTACTGTTCATAATCATGACTCAATACCTCTGCACAACTGAAAAACAAGCTTCTACTATTCAAATCATAATTCTGACATTTTTATTTTAGACACAATGGGTAATATTTGATGATTATAACAATTTTAAATATTTGCCTCCCTGCCAAAACTGAAGAATCCACAGTGTGTAAGAAGGAAAGAAGCCATACATTTATACTTAAATTAGAGTTCTAGATGATTTGAAAGAGGGTAACATTGGGAAAAGATCATTTCCAGATTGCATAAAATATTCCAGATCACAGAAGAGCTCAATTTATTTTGTGAGACCAATATTTCTAATACCAAAAATAGGTAAGATCAGAATAAAAAATACAAAAATAAGGGAAAACAAATGAACTAATTTTAGATCAAGCAAGCAAGCAAACAAACAACAAAATAAATCCAACACACATAGTCGATCTTATATATACATGTGGATGTGTAAATCTTAAATAAAACATTGTTAAAATAAGTCTATTGATGTATTAAAATAAAAATATATTATAGCCAATTAAGTCTCCTACTCTTGCCTTGCAATAACAAAATGATTAAACATTAAAAATAATATGGAAGTGACCACGCTTATCAATATAGTAAAAAGAAAATGTATTCATCTCAATTCATGCTCCAAATATATATATGAAAATTCAACATCCATTTCTGATGTATTTATTTGCTAGTGATAACAAGAGAGAGACTTTCAATGAAACTCACACTTAGTAAAGAAATATTAAAAGCAATTCAAATTAAGCAGAAATAGGACAAAAGGGCTGCCTTCAATAATACTATTCTATAATAAAACACCACTAATTATTTGTAAAAAAAATATATGAAAAAGAAATAAAAGTACAGATACTATAAAAGAAGAGACAAACCTTTATTTATTTATTTTGCAGAAAATATGATAATCGACCTAGGAAATGCAACAGAATTGGCTGATAAACATTAAAATAAGATAATTTAATATGGTAAGATAATTATTAGGTTTATTATGCATCAGAAATAACCAATTCAAAATGAAATAGGAAGAAGTTTCCATCTTAAAAAAACCAGTAAAATTATAAAATAAATTGGAATAGAACTAATCAGAGTGTATGAAACCAATACAAAGAGAAATATAAAACTGTACTAATGAACAGAAGTCCTGAATGAATAGAGACACTTACTATGTTTCTGTGTAGAAATTTTCAGTATTGTATCTTATTCATACATAAATTCGTACATAAATTCAGTGCAATATTATTAAGAAATTGGTACAGTGTTTTCAAGCAAACTGATGAGCTGATTTTAAAACTCATATAGAAGAAAAAATAATTAGAAATTTTCAAGATAATTTTTTAAAAAATTGTGGAACAAAATAGTGGGCTCAGGAAAAGGGTAATTTGAGAATTTACTGTAACACTTGCTTTTAGAGACATTGGAGAAAGAATGACAAAATCAATAAATTGTTTCATGATCACTGGCTATTTGAAAAATGACAAATGTAAACCTATTCACCAAAATTAATAAAGTTCCTAAATAATTTAAGAAAACATAGACAAAATACTTTAAATATTAGAAGAAAATACAGAAAAAGAAGTTTGTGACATTTCAATAGTAAATGCCGTCTTAAATATCATATAAAATGCAAAGAAAAAGATGGATCACATGGATGAATTATAAGCTCCCGATCCAAAAAGAAACATTATCTAAAATGTTAACAGGAAACAATAGATTGATAGAAAAATATTTTAAATATTTATAGGAAGTCAAAAAGAGAAAGGCAAACATCTGAGTAAAAAGTAATGGGTAAGAACTGACAATTTACTGAATAGGACATTGTAATTGTTAGTAATATATGAAAACATGCTTAATTTTGTGGGCAATCAAAAAAATCACAATAAGAAATGCCATTATTTACCTTAAGTGTGATAAAAAATGGAAAGTTTATGTATATCAAATGTGGGTACCATTTGAAATAAATGCTGTAGTATAAACAGACATAGGAATGTTGGAGGACTATTTAACAATACCAATGAAAATTCCACATATTTGTATATCTTCACTTATATATATGTTCATGGCAATTTTCACAAGAATGACAATGACAGCAAGGTTTCAAATAGTTAAAAACATTGAAACCAATATAAATTATTCATCCACAAGCAATTATTTGAATAAACCACATCAGCATACATTCTATGGAATAAAATGCAGTGATTAAAAAGTATTAGAAGATATCTACATACATTTATAAAAAATATTCTCAGTATATTTCAAAAACTAAAATCCTAGCTGGTACTACAGAATGTTTCCATACACCAGACATTGACTTAAGCTCAAATCATATTAATACAAATAATTCTCCCCAAAACTTATGAGGCAAAAATATTGTTATACCCATTATACAGATGGGAATAAAGAGTCACAGAGAAGTTATTTACAATAAAAGAAGAAATAACACTATATTTTTTTCTTAGAGTTTTAGAGAAGTATGCAATTTTATTGAACAATCTGGGAAAAAGACAGAAAATTGAAAATGATGACTTTTTTTTTTTTTGTCCTTTTTGAGACTGGCCGCACCGCGCTCAGCCAGTGAGCGCTGTGAGCGCACCGGTCATCCCTATATAGGATCCGAACCCGCGGTGGGAGCGCTGCTGTGCTCCCAGCGCTGCACTCTCCTGAGTGCGCCATGGGCTCGGCCTGAAAATGATGACTTTCTAAGGGTAGAGCTGGATTTGGGCATGGTATTCAAGAGAAATTATGTGCACTAATTAAATTTTTTGTTTAACCAAATTTGTTTATTTAATTAACTGTTTAACATACGTACTATAATAGATATATCCATGAAGTGTAGTTTACTTGTGTATTGAAAATAAAATCTTTTTTTACCTGAAAAATAACTCTTAATTATGTGTCTCTTACACCTTATTATTGTACAACTGAGTTTTTAAAAATTCCATTGTTACTGAGCCTTGAAAAATACATAGTAAATGTTATAAATGTACATGCCATATATTTAAAAATCAATTAAAATGCATTTTCAGTGTAAATAAATTATTTCTGAAATGATGTAAATGCCAAAAGGCAGTGTAAAATATATCTCAGTACAAATGTCTCACTACTTTCAAATATCAAGATCCATGTGTCCTTTACATAAACAGAAATGAAGAATAAATTTAAGTTAATTGTAATGATTAGGAAAAAGCATTTTCTGTTTAATTAATGCTTTTTGGTGTCATTATTTGTGTTGACTTGTCAATTTTCCCCTACTTTGTGAGAATAATTGAATATTTAGGAAATGATTGAGGAAGTAGTAAAAAAAAAAAAAAGGAGATATGTCAAAGGAATGCACGGGCCAACCTGAAATAGACAAAACTGCAACCTGCAGCAAAGGTAATAACATACTATTGGATTATAACCCTAAGTATAAAACAAATATACAGGAGTGGCTATTGATATAAATAAATGATTGAATAATTAAGTACGTGGGAGAGAAGAGAATCTTAAGTACAGAATTCTAAATGAATTATATAGCTACCCATTTTTCAAGGAGGTGGAACTTAACACTCTACCCTTTAAGTGTGGGCTTAGCTTAGAGCTTTACTTCCAAAAGCAGAGCATGGAAAGGGGAAACAAAACCCAAAACTTTACAGTAAAGAAACCTGCACACTATCTCAGCAAGGCGATCAGGTTAACATCATCAGCGTTAAATCATGCTGAAGTATGTACCTTTGATCTGATACGATGAGAATGGCACTTCACCTTTGTGATCTTTCTCCCCAAAACCCATAAATTTTTTTCTAACCATGAGACAGACTCAAATGGAGCATTCTACAAAATACCTGAGCAGTATTCCTCAAAACTCTGAGTGATTGAAAGCAAAGTAAGTCTGAGAAACTCTCTCATCCAGAGAAGGCTATAGATACATGAGGACTAAATGAAATGTAGCAACCTGAATTAGATCTTGGAACAACAACAACAACAAAAAAAGACATTAAGGAAAAACAAATATAGTGCAAATAAATATGGTGTTCAATTAATATGAATGTATCAATGTTGGTTTATTATTTGTGAAAAATATATTATAACAATGTAAGAATTAATAATAGGGCAAAGGCGCTTCTGGTCAAGATGGCAGAATAGACAGTCCCCAGTGCCACTGTCTCCCACAAATCAAAAGTTGCAACTGTACCAATTTACAACATTAAAAAGCAGTGACAGCCAACCTGGAGCTGCTGGAGCTCAGGGGAAGAGGAGGAGAGACCAACAGAGCTCACGAACACAGGAGAAGCTGCAATGAGAGAAAGTCTCACTCCCACCACTCCGAGCTCTGGCCACTTTCAGGCTGGAGATGGTGAGTGCACAGAGCAGGAGCTGGCAAAAGCCATACCTGTGCCCTTTGCATGAAGTGGCTTGGAGGTGGCAGGAGAGAAGAAGGCCTTGGTGGCCCCCAAGCCAGAAGACCACTAACAGGGTTCCTGTGGACCCACATAGTAATGAAGAGCCACAACAACTGAAAAAAGCAGCCACTCAGATGCCAGCAAATCACCAAAAGGGACCAGCACATGGTCTGTCCCAAGGGAAGTGTTTGGGGTGTGGGAGGTGGGGGAGATGGGCCCACCAGGGAACATGGGGGCACAGCATGGACAGCTGATTTGCCCTCCAATCAGCACAGAACCACTCAGTGGAGACTGGTCAGGAATACAGAACTGCAAGGGATGCAGTTTGCTGAAAAGACTCAGGCCCAGACCAGAGTTCCCGCACAAGCCAGGTGTACTGGACCTCACTGGACCTAGAAGTACATACAAGGTCAACAATTAAAATCTGAGCTGGGGCCGGCCCGGTGGCGCACTGCGCTAGTGCGCCGCTTGGGAGGTGCGGAGGTGCTCCTGCCGAGGGTTCGGATCCCACATACAGACTGGTTCCCGCTCACTGGCTGAGCGAGGTGCGGGGGCAACACCGAGGGTTGCGATCCCGTTGCCGGTCCCAGTCCGGTACGGGGGCGACACTGAGGGTTGCGATCCGTTGCCGGACACGGAAAAGGACAAAAAAAAAAAAAAAAAAATCTGAGCTGCACACTCTGTTTATAATAGCCAAGATACAGAACCAACCTAAATGTCCATTGATGGATGATTGGATAAGACAACTGTGGTATATATACACCATGGAATACTATTCTGCCATGAAAAAGAATGAAATTCTCCCATTCACACCAACATGGATGAGCTTGGAGAAACTTGTGTTGAGTAAAGTAAGCTAGGCACATGTCCTCACTCATAAGTGGAAGCCAAGAGAGAAAGAAGGAAGGGAAGAAAGATCACAGTGGTGCATTGGACTTGCAGAAGGAGACAGCACACCTATGGATACAAAGTGGAGTGGGGGAAAGGGAGATGGGAAGGAAATTAGGGATTAATTGGGTGGGGGATACGGGGTATAATCGCGAATTGTGGTCATGGGCATGCTGCTGGTATGGATCTGGCCATCACATCTTGGACACGAGTGGTGACGGTCAGCTTTGTACCCCATGAAGATTCACAACCAATAAAAAAATAAAATAAAAAATAAAAAAAAAAAGTATCTGAGCTGCACAAAAAGCCTTCCCCAGGGAATCAGCAGCAAACCAGCAATTTAGCTCAACCACAGAGCTCAAGTGTTCATCCCCACAGGAAATTCCTCCATTTTAGAAGTAAGCAAAGAACAACAAATTAGTTCCAGTGCAGTTTAAGTGGTGGGAACAGCGAATAATCCAACACAGAACAGAAAGAAAAAACAAAATACCTACAGATATGAGACAAAGTTTGATATTAACTAGTAAAGGTGTAACATCGCTAAAGAATACCTATAAAACCTGGAAGCACCAGGATCTCCCTGGGATCCCAAGCCAGGGATAGAGGATGGCCGTGGACCTCAGCCATGATCCCCAGCAACCACACCCAGCCCAGTGATGACCACCAGGCCACCACAGGAAGTGACCTAGGCTCCGGAGCTGGGAACGTGGGGGGCTGAGGGCCTCAGCCATACCCCCCTGACATCTGCATCCAGCCCAGCAATGATGGAGCCACTGCTGGAAGCCTCTTAGTCTCTCCTTCTGGAATGAGGGGGCTGCCATGGGCTTCGATCATACCCCCTTCCTTTCTCCTGTTCCCATCCTATTTCCCTGTCCCTGTCCCTCTTCCCCTTCCCCCAACTGCTCTGCAACATCTTAGAATGTAAAACAAAAATAATATTAATAAATTGATAAATTTAAAAGAAAAAATCCAAAAATGAAATTTGACTCTGGGGACAAAGAGAATATAACTGATGGTGTGTCCTGGAAAATCAGCTCCAGGATAGACTGCAGTCTACTGTTAGTCTCCAGGCTAGAAAAGGGAGTTTTCCAGAATAATGAGAAGCCTTGTTAAACGGCTAGTATCAATAATGAAAAAGATGATAATAATAATAGCTAATGTTCCTAAGCACCTTTTATTTATCAAGCACAGTCATAAACAGTCATATGTAATTCTTATGATAAACATATGATATCAGATGAGAAAAATTAGACTTAGTAACTTTACCAAGTTTATTTAGCTGCTGTGTGGACAAATTGGGCTTTTAATCTCAGTCTGTCTGATTTCAAACCTGTGAGGCTCTTCTGATAGGAATTAACTTTTCACAGGAGATGTTAAATCAAGGTTGATTACACTACTTCTGTCATCAGAGCTTCCAGAAAGTCTGTGCACAGGTGACTCCCAGCTATTTACTGTGTGGGTCTCAGCATCCGTCAGAGTCAAGCCTAGGAAAAGGTTGAGTTTATTCCAATAAAAAGATCGTTCATTTCTAGGGGTGAAGATCTTTTAATAATATTACGAAAAGGAGTGTAGCAGGAGACCCCCCGAACACCCCCCAAAATAGGGCAAGCTATGGGGTAAAAGGGAACTCTCTGTATGTTTTGCAATTTTTCTGTAAATCAAAAACTATTCTAAAATTAAGAATTTATTTCTAAAATGATTGAGGATGTTGTCCTGTTTTGGGGTCATCACCATCTGCACATCAGTGAACAAGGAAATCCACCTCGGAATAAATACAGGTATAGGAATGTAAATGACTAGAAATCGGAATGCTTTCAAACAACATAAAGTGATGTGGTCATTTATTTTAAAAGTTTAAAAGTTTGCTTATATATTTATTATAAGATATAAGTATAGAAAAGAGTTGTTTAATTATTGTTTGATCATCTGAGATCTGATTTTTTTTTTCAATATCCTGACACATTTTGGCGTCTATAAGCATTTAATCCTACTTTAGAAGTAGTTTAATCTCCTAGCATAACTTGATAAATCTGGGAAATTGGTGGGTGTCAAACACCACACATGTCAGACATTGATAACTTAGATACCTCATTAACTAACTAATTGTTCTGGCTGTAATATTGCCCATGTATTTGCTCTCCACTTTTGTGGGTCATAAGACAAATCTACTTATTCTTATTAAAAATTCTAAGATAACAAAGAAAAGAAAGACATTAAATAATTTCTGGAAACAATCTTATTAAGTATTATGTGAATGGATAAACAGAAAACAGAATCATCCCCTGGAGTGTATTATGAATATTTTCACAAAGAATTTTCAGCCTTTCTCTGTGTCACTATGAAGTTATAGAGGAATAAAATTTGTCCTGTTTGAATTGCTTGTTTATAAAAATTTGCTCACCTGCCTACTTTCAATTAAAAAATAAAAATAAAGCTGAGTTGAAATTACTTTGAAATTAATAAGAATCCCACTTCCTTCTTCTCTGAACCAGCCATCTTATGTTTTACAATTTTACTGAGCTCTGCAACACAGAAGTATCTGCTTGTATATCCGCTTAACATAAATGAGAAAGTAAAAAGATACTAATTTTTTAAAATTTTATTTTTGTCATCCTTATAAAATGGCAAGATAACATTTAGGAGAGGAAAAACATCATTTGAATTATTTCCCCTCTTCTCCCTCCCTCCCTCCCTCTCTCTCTTTCTCTCTCTCTCTCTCTCTCTCTCTGTATCTCTCTCTCTCTCACTTTCTCTCTCTCTCTCATAGCTACTTCTGTAACATTACAGAGTTAATGTACCTTTTTTACCTGCTATGAAGTTATAGATGTATAGATGTTGTGAGTTCACTGCCCATAATATTTGTTTGTTATCATGACAACTGGCAGTGGACTTAACATTGCCAGGATGTGCACCTTGGTGTCTGAAGGCTTTCTCTGAAAGCCTCTCTCCCTCTAGGGTCACACTGACATACCAGGGAATACACTCCTGGAGCACAGCCTTAATTAACCTCATGAGGAACAGGAGTTGGTATACACCCCAGTCCCCTTGTCCCTAGGATGGAAAAATCCTGAGATAACGTTTTTACATCATTTCTCATAATTTCTCCATGTGGTTTTATTCTAGACTATCACTGTGGTCGTTGGCTTTCTACCCTTTCTCATCTAACTTCTGCACTCCCCTGAGATTTTCTGCATCTTCCATTGAAGTCCTTGCACTTGAATCCTTATCTTGAGATCTGCTTTCAGGGGAGCAGACACTAAGAAAAGTGGTCTCGGGGATTGTGGAGAAGAGAATAGACGAGAATGAGAAAATGGTTTTCTTCTAAATACATGAAGTTTTAAGATACAGTGATTTATACAATGCGATTGTAACACAAATTGAGCACATTTTCATGTGTCTGAATTTAGTGTTTTGAAAAATACTTTTCTGACAACAAGCACTTTTGTTTTTATGATAAAATCAAAAGCAATGCATTCTTAATGAATAAACTATAGAGTATAATAATTTCATTTACTGTTGTGTCAACCGAAGGTGCACAATCTCTTTAAGGAAAAAAGAAAACAAAATATCAAGTAGACATGAAGCAGGTCCTGTCTTTTAGAACTTCCAGGGGAAGAACTTTCTATGAGTGACTAGTATATAAACTATATGAGTCCCAAACTCTCCACTAGAAGGTGGAAGACTTTACAGTGTAGTGCAGCATGAAATAAGGCAAGGTATAGCAGTATTTCTCAGGTCACTAATTTCATTTATTCGTTCACTTATCAAATATGTGCTAAACATACCTTTTGCACTTTGCCATTTTATATGACTGCATTCTAATCTATAATTTGGAGATTTTTGAATTGAGGGTTTATTTCTTACTATTACGTAAACCTTCAAATGCCCACCAATTTCAGTAACTTCAAAGACCACATATTTTACCACTGCAAAGAGGAAAGCAAATTTATCTTTTCTCTGTGTCCAGAGGAGGCTGTATCTCTTCCAGATTATTGCTGTTGCCAGTTGTAACCCCAGAACACTGGGGTTTACAGAAATCTAGAAAAGAACTATAGGATATAACGAAAGACAATTTCAGAAAGGACTAAAGGGCATATTGGGACAGATGCAATATTTCATAACGAAAGTGTTTATGATAATTGTGTTAATAATAACAATTTCTGTTTATTGTGCCGTTATATGAGCCAGGCATTCTTCAAGACCTTTTCCATATGTTAGCTTACTTAATTTTCATAATAACACTGGGAGATAGCTGTTATTTTGGCCATTTTTTAAATGAGAAAACTGAAGCGCAAAGCAGTAAATGAAAATTTCCAAGATAATGCAGGGAAGTAGCGCAAACCCATGTGAATCTAGTCGGAAGCCTAGACTCCTTAATAGTAAGAGATGCCTAAATGATCATTTTGAGGTTAAAAAAAAGATTTATTAAATGTGCGAGCAACACATTACCATATTTTTGAGTAAATGATTTAAAAAACTGATAGCTGACATTGAATATTACAAGATTTTATGAAGAAGATATTTTGTATCCATACTGGTAATAAACAAGACAAAGAGGTCTCTAAAAGTATTATCTCAAACTTAATGACTTTAACACACTTATTTTTCTCCTACTGACTCTTTTCTTACCTGAAACTTTAATATTTTTTTCCTCCAGTATACATTAGCAGTCAGAACACAAAGAAGGAAATGTGTGAATTTTTAAAGAAGAAACACATTAATGTAATTTTTCTCACTTGGCTGTGGGAAGTATCTAACTATCAAAAGTAGCATTTCAATATGAATTTTTTCCTTATAAATGTCTAACTTGTGAAACATGTGACTAATTTACATGAAACAAGAAAATCATCTCCCTTCATTGTAAAAATGATTTCTTATACTCAGCAACCTGAAATAAATACTTTTTTCTGCCTCCCTCTACACCGGCTATATAAACTGCATGTTTAAACCGCACCTTCACTAAGGGGCCATATTTATATAAAACTAATATATTTCCATAATTCTTCTGTCATAGGGAGATATTTATTAACCTTGTTGTTTCTATGTTATTTTGCTGTCTAAACTTATTTTACATAATAGGTGAGTTTCTAAAGGTCTTTAGAACTATATCATTTAACAGAAATTTTTGTATGTTCATTTATATTATTTTATCTTGTCTGATTCAATAACTCATCAGGGAGAGCTGTTTTTGGAGTTGCTAACACAGAGAGAGGAAATGAGAAAGAAGAATTACCCCTGAGTAAAAACTTTATTAACAACTATTCAATGAATTTAATCCTTTCTGGAATGCTGCCACAATTTATTTTTGGCATGCTGACTTATATTAAGTTTTATACCAGTAGTTTTCATGTACCTACCAGAAACATTCTTCTAATTATTAATGCACTTGGGAAAATTCAACCTGATCTGACCCGAGCCTCTACTATAAAAAGAAATGGTATATAATATTAATAGTTATCAATCTATTATTAAGAGATAAAGAATCAAGAGAGAAATTCATAAGTGAACTAAAATATACTCATCAAAGATCAAGCAATCTTAATTGCTACCAGTGATTATTATTCATATAGAGATATTGTGAAAAAGATATTTCAGTTGCTTCCATCCACAATATTAAGCCTTTACAAAAAGACTAAATAAGAAATGTTGATGCAGAACTGAAATATTCACTTGAGTTAGGAGGTGCATAGTTATATGCCACTAAATTCTTGAGTCTATAAAGGCTTGGGCAAAATACAAATGATGAAATCATAATTATAATTATATGTATCAAAAATTTACTTAAGAAGCATATGTAATGAAGAAAATAGAGACTAATGAATGAAATGCATAATGGTCTTTTAGACAATTTGATTTAGTTCAATATATTTATTAAGTACCATCTGGTAGCAAAACACTATATTCAATGTTCAGTACATCTAAAAATGCATAAAATGTGGCCCAGCTTCTGGGTTAAATTGAGGATTAAGAAAAGATTGACAAAAAATACAAAGCATAAATAGAAAATAAAAGTATCCATAAAGATGTGCAAACATATTCCTATGCCTACTCAAGTAATTTATATCTTCTGTGAATATGAAATAAGATAAGCTTATATTTGGTTTTGGAGAACAAAGAGTGTGTTCAGTGAAGGAATTAATTTCAGATGAATCTGAAAGGAAAGGTGGGATTGAAATAGGAAAAAAATGGAAGGATGAGTATTCTAGGAAGAAAAAATATTGGCAAGCTTCAATTTATCAAGTTTTGCTGAGCCATGGTGTAAGAGAGTTGGGGCCCGTTTACCTGCATTTCATGGCTCATACATTTTGAAACATTCTATTTTTACTTTATTTTCCAAAAAATCTTCAAATTTTCTTTGTACTTCACCATTTATTCAAAAGGCAATTTTTATTCACCAATGGAATGGCTTTTTCATTTCTGATACTTGTATGTTATTACTGTATGATTTTATTTCATTGTAGTGAGAGAATGCTGTTTGTATCATTTGAATCTTTGGGAATATTTGGGGGTGTTTTTTTGTTGTTACTTGCTACTTTGTTTTTGTTTTTTTCGTGGTGGTCTAATATATGGCAAGTTCTTAAGGAAAGTTCCATGAGCATTTTAAAAAGTATGATTTTATCATGGTTCACACACAGACACACACACACACATACACGAGGGTACTTCAAAAAGTTCATAAAATAATTTGTAGTATCTTTTAATTCTCATATACATCTATGTAACACACACCAACACTTGATTACATTTCTTTGATTATCTACATGTATCATTTTTTTGGCCAACGTCATTGTGAGAGGTGTCTTAAAATGCCGTGGGATCAGCAGGTTCCTAGCTTTCCTTGCATTACCTGTTGCTTCAGCTCTATGAAAACTGTTGTTGTGTTTTGGGTACATAACTATCAACCCCTTCTATCTCTCTCTCTCTCTCTCTCTCTCTCTCTTCTATCTATCTATCTATCTATCTATCTATCTATCTATCTATCTATCTAATCTATCTATCTACTTGAAACACAGTTGATTGTATCTATCTGTAGGGTCCACAGTTGAATATCAATAACTGTGTGCAATATGTGATGCTTAAATCAGGAAAATTAGCATATTTAACATTATACGATGTCATCAATTTTCATAGTCCTTTACCAATTCCTCTCTTAACCCCCTCCACTTACACTTTCCCACCTCTCATAACTTCAGTTCCATTCTCTCCTTTTGAAAAGTCACCATATTACTGTGATTGTTGTATCTTTCTTTCTTTTTATTTATTTATTTTTTAACTCCCCCTTATGAATGAGGTCATGCGGTATTTCTCTTTCTGTGCCTGGCTCATTTCACTTAACATAATTTTCTGTAAGTTCATCCATGTTGCTGTGAATGGAAGAATTCCATTCTTTTATTTCACAGAGTACTAATTCCATTGAATATATACCACATTTTCCTTAACCACTCATCTGTCAGTGGACATTTAGGTTGATTCCAACTCTTGGCTATTGTAAACAGAGCTGCAGCAAACATGAGAGTGCAGACGTTCCTTTGATGTGATGATTTCCATTTCTTTGGGTATATTCCCAGCAAAGGGATTGCTGGGATGCATGGCAGTTCTATCTGTAGTTGTTTGAGGAAACTGCTTACTTTTTTCAAAACAGCTGCACTAATTTACAGTCCCACCAACAGTGTAGGAGGGTTCCCCTTTCTCCACATTCTTGCCAGAGTTTATTATTGTCTGTCTTTTTGATAATAGCCAGTCTAATTGGGGTGAGATGATATCTCAAAGTGGTTTTGATTTGCATTTCCCTGATGCTGAGTGATGTTGAACATTTTTCATGCGTCTGTTGGCCATTTGTATATCTTCATAGTAGAAATATGTATTCAGCTCCTTTGCCCATTTTTTTAACTGGATTACTTGTTTCCTTTCTGGTGACTTATTTGAGTTCCTTGTATATTCTGGATATTAATCCCTTGTCAGATTCACAGTTTGCAAATATTTTTTCTGATTCTGAATGTTGTCTTTTAGGTGTGTTAATTGTTTCTTTTGCTGTGCAGAAGCTTTTTAGTTTGATGTAATTCCATTTGTTTATTTTTTTATTTTGTTGCCTGCTTTTTGGGTTTTATTCATAAATTATTTGCCCAGTTCTATATCCTAAAGTGTTTTCCTTATGTTTTATTTTAGCAGTTTTATACTTTCATGTCCTGTATTAAAGACTTTAATCCATTTTGAGTTGATTTTGGTATATGGTGGGAGGAACAAGTCTTGTTTCATTTTTCTGCATATGGATTTCCAGTTTCCCCAGCACCATTTATTGAAGAGGCAGTCTTCCTTTTCTCCAGTGTATGTTCTTGTTGCCTTTGTCAAAGATCAGTTGGCTATAAGTATGTGGGTTGATTTCTGGGTTCTCTATTCTGCTCCATTGGTCGAGTGTATGTTTTTATGCCAGTATGATGTTGTTTTGGTTACTATAACTTTGTTGCATAGTTTGAAGTCAGGGAGTGTTATGCTTCTGGCTTTACTTTTTTTCTTATACAAGAATAGCTGCTCCTGCTCATTTTTGATTTCCATTTGCATGGTATATCTTTCTCCATCCCTTTACTATTTGTCTGTGTGTGTCTTTACATGTGAGGTCTTTACATTTTTCAAGAGCGAAAAATGCATATAATTGGGTCTAGTTTTTTAATCCAATCAGTCATTTTGTGTCTTAAGTGGGGAATTTAATCCATTATATTTAGGTTTATTATCAAAAGATATTGACTTACTCCTGGCATTTTTTCCATTTTTGTTTGCATGTTTTAAATATCTTTGTTTTCCTCTCCCCTTTTATTGTTTGTCTCCCATGTTTGTTGGTTTCTTTCTCTTTCTTGTTTGTGTTTTTGCTCTACTAGTGAGTTTTGTTCCTTCTTATGTATTCATGGTAGGGATTATTGTTTTTCAGATTCTAGATGCAGTATTCCCTTGAGGATTTTTTTGTAGGGCTGGAAGTGTCATGATGAATTCCTGCAGTTTTTGTTTGTCTGGGAAATATACTTTTTCCCCCTCAATTCTGAAGGATAATCTTGCTGGGTATAGTATTCCTGGTTGGCAATTTTTTTCTTTTAGCATTTTGAATATATCATCTCATTCTCTTCCAGTCTTTAGGGTTTCTGTTGAGAAGTCTGCTGTTAGTTTGATGGGGACTCCCTTATAGGTGACTTGATGCTTTTCTCTTACTGTTTTTAAGATTGTCTCTTTGTCTTTGAGCTTTGCCAGTTTGACTATAATGTGTCTTGGAGAGGACCTTTTAAGATGGACTGTGCACGTACCTTGCATCCCCAGGTTTGCTACTATGTATGACAGCATAATTCCCCCTGTGGATTGGGCCACTGTGTCATGGATCTGTGCTCACTCACCTTTTTTCCCAGGTTCCACTGGTGACTTTCCTTCTTTCTGTGAGGATGAGTGGTGAGTGGGTTGCCTGTAAGACAGCAGTGGCTCCTATTGTGGCAGCATGCTGCCTTCATGACAGAAGTTGCTGTGGCTTTGGCTGTCACAGACCACTTGCATAGCACTCGTGTCTGCAGCAGTGGTGGGGAGCACTGCGACCAGTGTGGTCTCCAGGCCTGCTGCTGCTGTCAGTCGGACAGGCACATTGCTTCTCAGGGCTGATGGGATCGCTGGTCACACTGGCACCATTAGTTAGGGCAGGCTGGGTCACTTCCAATCAACCACTTTTTATTTGCCTTCTCCTAGCACATTCTGCATACAGAAATGTGAACATATCATAAGGATGGTGTTGGATTAATTTTAACAAAGTGAGCACACCCATGCGTTATGCAGTCAGTCAATAAATAAAACATCACTATCACCCTAGAACTTCCTGGCTCCCTCCAGCCACTGACCATTCCCTTTAGGTAATCATATACTGGCTTTGAAAATCAGGGTTGGCTTTTTCTGTTTTTGAATTTTACATAAATGGAATTATGTTATCTACTCTTTTCACCTAAAATGACATTTGTAAGACCTATCCATTATTTCCTGCAACAATAATTTGTTCATTGTCATTAGATATATAATATATCATTAGTTGCTAACATGAAAATGGGCTGCTCTGATCTTCCTTCAAGGAAGACTCGCTGCCCAGCTGCAGGGAGACTTGTCAGCAAACAGTGTACAGCTGTCACCTCCTTCCTGTTCTATTTCAGCTGTTGAGAACTCCCTCACTTATAGTACACATTTCCTGGAACAGTCCACATCTGGTTACTGAGCACAACAGTGTTATATAGTCCAAATTTCAACCCAATTTAGATAACTCTAATGGGCAGTCTTCATGCCTGAGGTCCTGGCTTATTTCAGAATGAGGCTTTGTTGCTCCTGCATGAAAGTTCTACTTCCTTTCTCTTTCTTTCACAAGTACTGATTTCTAATAAACATCATGCACTTCAAGCTCCATCTCAGAATCTTTCTCCAGAGGACTCAACCTGTGATACCATTGTAGAATATGTTTATCCACTCTGCTGTAGAATGTCAACTGGGCTCTTCTTAATTATTGACTATTCCCAGTAGAGCTACTAGGAACATGTTCATGTATTTCTTTGGGATATATATTTAAGGGTGGGATTGTTGGATAACAGAGTATTATTATTAGTAGTAGTAGTAGAAGTAGTATTTGCTTAGCTTTAGTCAATACATTGTTATAAAGTTCTGTTTACCACCAGTGTGTGAGAATTCTAGTTGCTCAACATCTTCATCAAACCTTGGTATTTTTAGTTTTTTATATTTTAGCCTTTTTGATTAGTGTGTAGTGGTAATTTCTCTGTGGGTTTAATTAACATTTCTCTGATGACTAAAGCAATTCAGCAAAATTTCAAATGTTTACTGGATACTTGGACATTTGTATATCTTTTTTGTGTGTGTGTGAAGTGGCTGCTTAAGTCTTTTTCCAATTTTAATTGAGCTCTCTGTCTTTTCTGTATTGATTTTAGAGTCTTTCGTTTTTCTGGATGTAAGTCTCTTCAAATCTGTGTATTGTAAATGCCTTTTCCTAATCTGTGGTTTACTTTCACATTCTTATAACAGTAATTTTAATTAACAGAAGTTCTTAATTTTAATATAATCTAATCACCACTTTTTTTTCCCTTTAAGGTAATGTTTTTAACATGCTTCTTACCCAAAGCAATGACGATATTGTTCTGTTTTCTACTAAAAGTGTTACTGTTTAGTGTTCCACCTACTGTGAGGTAGTTATCAAAGTCCATCTTTCTTCCATATGGAAATCCATTTGAGCTAGCATCTCTTATTGAAATTCCAATCTTTACCTACTGCTTTGCAATGCAAACTTTGTCATGAAGAAATTGACTATGTCTGTGACTCCCTAACTTGTCTGACTGGCTTATTTCCCTATCCTTTTACTGTAGTTTGACATGTTAATATGTAATTGTGCTAGTGTTCCAGCTTTTGTATTTTAAATTCTCTTGACTATTGTTATATATTTTTATTTATATATGAATTATAGTCAACTTTTTAACTTTAGTAAAAGAACTGGTGGTATTTTGATTGGTAATGGATTTAACTATAAATATGTTTACTCAAAGCTTACTCATTTGAATGTTAATCTCATCTAAAAAATATCTTCACAGCAACATCCAGACTGGAGTTTGATGCTTACAATGATTTAAACATAAATTGAATTTAGAATTTTTGCAATAAATGAGAATTGACAGGTAGTTTAAGACATATTTTGAAGGGTTTTGTGTTCCGTATTTCAAAAATACTAACATGTTTTAAGATCTTGGGTAGGTCTAATGAAGACAAAACTAAAAAAATCTAGGTTGTTTTCTTAAAAAAATTTTTTAAAATGGTACTTAAGTGGTTGTTTTTATCTAAACTTCTCCATGCCCCATTTTCTCTATTTTTAAAAAATTATCTCTCTTAAGTTGGGCTCCCAGAAACTCATTCTTAGGTGAGAATTCACTTGTTAGTCCAGTCAGCTCTCCATATCTGCAGCTCTACATCTGTGGATTCATCTATAGATCAAAATATTTCAAAAAATAGGGGAACCCTCCTACACTGTTGGTGGGACTGTAAATTAGTCCAGCCATTATGGTAAACAGTATGGAGTTTCCTCAAACAACTACAGGTGAAACTGCCACATGACCCAGCAATCCCATTGCTGGGAATATACCCAAAATACCAAAAAGAATGGAAGTCATCATGTGGAAGGAATACCTGCACTTCTATGTTTATTGCAGCTCTATTTACAACCCCCAAGAGTTAGAACCAGCCTAAATGTCCATCAACAGGTGAGTGGATAAGGAAAATGTGGTATATATACTCAATGGCCTACTACTGAGCCATAAAAAGAATGAAATTCTGCCATTTGTAGCAACATGGACTTAGAACTTAGAGAAAATTCTGTTAAGTGAAATAAGCCAGGCACAGAAAGAGAAATACCACATGTCCTCACTCATAAGTGGGAGCTAAAAGGAAGGAAGGAAAGAAGGAAGGAAGGAAGGAAGGAAGGAAGGAAGCTAAAAGGAAGGAAGGAAAGAAGGAAGGAAGGAAGGAAGGAAGGAAGGAAGGAAGGAAGAAGGAAGGAAAGAAAGAAAGAAAGAAAGAAAGAAAGAAAGAAAGAAAGAAAGAAAGAAAGAAAGAAAGAAAGAATCACAATAATACATCAAACTTTCAAAAAAAAGAGAACAGAACTGTGATTATTAGAGGTGGGAAAGGGAGAGGGGGAATGGGGTTGGCTAGAAACTAGTTAAGGGTCAAAAAGATTGATTACATTTTGTAAACATGAGTATACTAATTATCCTGATTTAATAGCCACATATTGTACACATGTACTGATATTCGATTCTGTACTCCACAAATCTATATAATCAATTAGCTTTCAATAAAAAACTCCAAAAAAATAAAAATAAAAAAGTAAAACAATAAAAATAATACAAATTAAAATATAGTATAACAACTATGTACATAGGATTTATGTCGTATTAAGTATTATAGGTAATCTAGAGATGATTTAAAGTATACAAGGGAATGTGCATAGGTTATATGCAAATACTATGCCACTTTATATAAAAGACTTGAGAATTTGAGGACTTGGTATCCATGGGGGTCCTAAATCCAATCCCTTGTGGATGCTGAGAGACAACTGCAATTTATTTACAAAACATTCCTAGGCAAAATTAGTAAGAAAGTGGAGAAAGAAGAAGATGGAGGAGAAATAAGTCAAGCAAAGGTGCTGTTCTAGGTGACATCCCAGCCTCCACCATAAATTACACCAGACATTTTTTTTTCTCTGGTTCTGGCAATGGCAGCTGGGCTTACACCTGTATTGATCATTTTTTGACTGAAGATTGATTCTGCTCTCTCTCTTTGCTCAAGCAAATCTGCTTCAGTACCTGGAGGGCAGTATCCCAAAGAAAAGTTGCAGCTGAGGGCTTGCTTATAAAGTCAAACACATTATAAAGTTAGGCAAGGATTACATAGAAAAGGTAGGAGGGATAAGAAAGGACCTGTGCTAGGTACTGCCAGTTTCCACTGCACAAATCTTAACCTACCAGCTCCTTCTACACCCACTCGGTCTATGCCCACACCTAATCTTAAAGATTTTAGAGTTTGCTCTTTATGGATAGTTGCAGATGCAAATGTGGGAGAAGTCTATTTTATTAATAAAGTATTTTAATCTTTCTCATCAAATATATGGAGAATACTGGTTTTGAAGAGATTTAAAAACACTAATCTTATTATCATAATAGACATAAATAATTTATTATCTAAAGTTAATGTTTTAACATTGCTTAACCAGCTTTACTGTTTAAAGATGTAACCATAATATCCTGATGTTTTCATTTCAAGAAAATCAATTTTAGTATAAGTAAAATAGAATGTAGAGGTATTGAGGATTTGAAAAAATTCTAAGGTTTTTAAAGTCAACCATCTAGTTAGTATCCAGACTAACTAGTTAATGACAGGCTTATATAAATTTAGTTAACAATTCTTCTCATAGTTCTATGCTGCAATCTTTCTTGATTCCAAATATCTATTACTCAAACAATCATCACCTGAAATCCAAACATTGAATGCTTTTGTGTGTGTGTATGCAGCAGGGATTTGGGGGTGGGAGGAGGAAGGACACAGCAGAGGAAAGGAGAAGGTACTGGTTTCTAAGACAGGAATGGGTTCGTTAATGCTGAGTATATTTTGATTAGAATAGATCCTTTTATTAGTGTATCTGTGAATTACATTATATTATCTATGCAGTTCCAGTCCTCTTTTTCTTGAAATAAAAGCAGCAGGATTTAATGGTTGTATTATTAAAACTCCTTAACTTACATGAACTAGGATATGATGGGAATTTCCTGTAAAGATAGCAATCACTGAAAATTTAGCTGAATTTCACTAAACTATAAAAATTTTAATTTTAAAAGTAGGCCAAGAATGTCTCAAGATTAGATTTTAATAAAGGGTTGCAAATACCATGGTCCTCTAAATTTTGATGCAGTTAGCAAAACTGTAGGAATCAGAAAATGAAGACTATTTTAAAATAAAGCTGTCTGATTATTTGCAAATATGTAGGTAAAAGAAGTCTTGCCCTGAATTCATTTAAACATCTTGGAAGGTATTTTATTTTACCTGCATCGGTTCACGTTTCTGGCTATCATTCCATATTTCTTCTCATGATCCAAAGGAAGGAATATATTCATCACTTTTTCAAATATATTTGAAAGGGAATTTTGAGTAATATTTGTTGGCTTGGTTTTAATCAGTTCTAGGGAGAATAGGAAGTTCCCAAGCTCCCCAAAAAGTGACAGTTCAATCTAGTTCATTCAAGCTATTGTGAAAAATATACCCGTCTTCTATTTTTTTTTTCCTTTTTGTCTTTTTTCGTGTCCGGCAACGGATCGCAACCCTCAGTGTCGCGCCTGTACCGGACCGGGACCGGGACCGGCAACGGGATCGCAACCCTCGGTGTTGCACCCGCACCTCGCTCAGCCAGTGAGCGGCCGGTCTGTATGTGGGATCCAAACCCTCGGCGGGAGCGCCGCCGCACTCCCAAGCGGCGCACTGTAGCAGTGCGCCACTGGGCCGGCCCTACCCGTCTTCTATTACTAGAATTTTCTGTTCTGCAGCTATGACCTCTGGGTTGGAGAGGTAACATTACTTGAACCTGTAAACACCTTGTTATTTACATTGACTATATTCCAACCAGTAGAAAATGTAATAATTCCTGAAATATTGAACTTACTGGCTCACTACAATCTTTTACTGGCAAATCAAGACTATCCCTTTGTATTTTCAACATCTTTCCCCTGAATGATCATCTCCAAATACCTTCCTTGTCTTTTCAAGGAGTTCGTCTAAATAGACCAATTAATTATCTATATAGTTTTACTATTTATTTCACATGAAAGTGAGCTTTGACTAATAAAAGTTAAGAGAATTCAAATATTGAGAGAGAGACAGTGATGGCTGACATTAGAAATTCCAAGGTGAGAGATTTACTTAAAAATGTAAAATCTATATGTTTAATTTTTAACAAAGGTTGTGGCAAATAAAAAATACAAGTATGGTGGGAGAAGCACGCACTCTTTCACTTCTGGTATGGGAAGCAGAGAAGGACAGGTTTTACAGAGATTCACACAAATGAGTCATATTCAAAAAATGCTGTCTTTCCTTGGATTAGCATAACATTTCCGCAGAAACCTCCTACAAATATATTCCTAAGAAAATCCAACTCATTTATTAATTAAATAAAAAAGGAAAAAAGAACTGGTACCAGAAGAAAAAATGGAGATAAACCTCCACAAAATTTATCAAAATCGATTAATATTGACGAGAAGATCATTTCACAGAGATAATGAATATTGGGGCCAAATATTTTTCTGTAAATAGTAAGAAGGAGGTCAAGAAAGAAAAATTATCTCTTTGAAGGAGATCCTGGAAGGAAATTTCAATAATAAGTAGAATATGTGTAGGTGGGTTGAGGAAATATTATGGTACTTCATGCTTATATTGAGGATGGTCGCTAAAATTAAATACCTGTACAATTTGATCTAAAATTTCCTGTTTGAGCAGTTTTTTTGCTCTATATTCCCATTTTGTTTTGAATAAATATTATCTTTGAGGTATATTCAATCATTAAAACAGAACAAAATTAAAATAAAAATATTTATTTCTTGAATTTTCCACAATCTTTAAAATTTAGTATAATATTAGTCACTGAAAATGTAAGTGGGGTGCTAAACTAACAAATTATTTGTTTTGACCTCTGTGCTCATAGCCAATCAATTTGAAGATGCTGAGTTGGATCAGCTGCTGCTCCCAATAGACATGACCATCAGTGCTGTGGGAACAGATTTGTTAGTTCAAATTCCTGGAGATTTGAACCAAGATTGAACCAATTCTTTCACTAATATAACCAAACCAACCACATTGTTTTCAGTTCTAAATTTTCTATTCATTTTAGCAATAGAAGGAGATTAGCAGCATATACATTTCTACAAATACATGTGAAATGAACTGGATCATAATATTATATCAGCAGCTGCATCTATTCAATGTCTGTGATGGTTAATTTTATGTGTCAACTTGGCTAGGCCACAGTATCCAGATACTTTGTCAAAAACCAGTCTGGATGTTGCTGTGAAGATATTTTTTGGATGAGATTAACATTCAAGTGAGTAGGCTTTGAGTAATTTGGATTATCCTCTGTAATGTGGGTGGGCCTCATCTAATCAGTTGAAGGCTTGCAGAGAAACAGACTGAGGTTCCCTGAGGAAGCAGAATATCTTCTCCAGACTGTCTGTGAACTTGAGCTGCAACATCAGCATACACATATTGTTGGTTCTGTTCCTTTGGCAAACTCAGATTAGTACAATGTTCAAATATTTAGATTAGAGCTTGAAAGAAAGAAAGAATATAGGAGAGACAAAGGGAAAAAGGAAGGAAGGAAAGAGAAAGAAAGAGAAAAAGAAAGAAGACATACCAGAATGTATTATATGATGTACTTTCTTTAAAATGCTTCTGTATTTGAGTTGGACTTTTATTTATGTCTCTAATTTTAATGATTTGAAAATGCTCTATGCACACAAACAAAACAGTTTAAAGTCAATTTAATTTAGTCCAACAATTATTGACAACAGAATATTTCACTTTTTAGAATATTGTGTCATGTAAATGTGATTTATTTGTGCTTTGAGTGAATGAAACTATCACTGTATAATTTGGTTTTTCATATTTCTAACATGATAAAAATGTATAACTGAAAAGGTAGAGGCTATTCCAACAATACAGGGATTTCTCAGAGTAGTGAAAGTGAAGAATTATATAATACTTTAGGAATCTTGTCTGCAAACATTTTTCTTTTAAATGAAATATACACATTTGGTTAGCATAAATTTCATTCTCAGAAAAATCTTGATTTTATTGCAATGATTTTTAATAAAAAATGACTTTTAACTTCATTTAAGGAAGGGCAGAGTATTTCTGGGGAAAGGAGCTTTAGGAAGGCTCAAGGGGAAATGTCAGTACCTGCTCAAGAAGAATGGAAATGTCATTTTGCATTTAAAAAAGCATGATTATGGCTTTGCTGTGAAATTCACAAAACCTTTTATGGCAAGGGAAAACTTTACTTGATTAAGTGGTACCAGACATACATGTATATCATATCATAACTACACTGCCTACCAGAGAAATGTTCTTTGATGTCCAGGGAAGACAAAGTCTCTAATACCGTAGTGCAATTTGTGCTTTTATTTGAGTGGAAATGCCCCACGAGGACTACAACATAAAACTGTCAATTCCTGAACTGCAATTGTCTGTGTGAGTAAGCATCATTCCTAATCACAGCCTGAAAGCCTGTTTTCATTTGTAAATGCTTTTCCTTTGATGGAAAAAGTACTATTGATGTCCTTAAGAAGTTTGAATACCCTTGTAAACTCCACTCTCCCCGATGTTTAGTTATCTCAAGACTACATTTATGGTCAAGAAGCTAAGTAGTTTGATGTAACACGGTATGTCATAATGAGAGCCTTTCACATCATGGATACTAAGTACATATCTGTGAGTGAATGAATGAATATGTGAAAACTTTAAAAACATAGCTTCAAATTTTTATTCGTTTATTTTTTTTTCATTAATTCATTCTCACCAATCAAATGAATGCAACATATTTCTGATTGTTATGTTTTGGAAGACTCACTTAAGATTTTCTTTAGGAAGTATTGCTGCAGAGTGCCCCATGGCAAATTGAAGTTATTGTATTATCTGTCTGCAGAATGTTACTTAAGAAGAGGTAGTGTGAGGCAAGAATAATAAGGGAGAGGTATTGTTCCTGATGACGTGAGTAGAAAATTTTGTAACTTTGTGGTACCTGGTTCAGTAGAGAAAGACCTAATAATGTGACGTGTATAAATGGTATATTAAAACAACTCTAAAATAAAGAGAAATCGACCTTGATGCTAACTACAAAAAAAAAAAAAAAAAAAAAAAAAAAAGAATGTATCTTCTCATATTTGCAAGCACTGTTGTGTGCTCATGGAGAAAATACTTTATGTGCAAAAATGCGTTGTATTCTTTTTCCTTTATGCCTCTTAGGATTCAGTTCAACCATCAAAAACTTGAGTAGGAGTCCAAGGCTAGTTTGGAGTGTCACTGGTGCCAGGGATCTAGACTTCCTTTTTGTAGCACAGCTATGTGTGGCTTCCACTTCAAGATCACCCAGTGGTCCAAGACAGCCATTCCAGCTCTAACCATATTGTTCACATTCCATCTAGTTGGGAGGAGAATTAGCACAAAAATAGGGGGGCAACGGGCATAAATCAGCCATCTTAGTAAACAACATTGACAGCTGCCACATAACACTTCTATGTACATATCATTGTGGAAAATGTAGTCATGGAACCTCACACATCTACGAAGATACCTGGAAAATGCAGTCATTATGGCTGCCCAGATGCTCAGCTGAATTCTGTGTAAATTCAGAAGCAGTAAGGGAATATGAAATTTTTCTGTTAACATTCTCTCCTAGAGATATTGGTAGTAGGTTTGTGAATAACATTTTAAAGATGATTTGTTTACTGTTTCCCCTGTGCCACTCATGAGCTTTTCCAAGTTTAGGACCTTTTTCTTTTCTTTTCTTTTTTCTTTTTTTTTTTGTCTTTTTCCGTGTCCGGCAATGGATCGCAACCCTCAGTGTTGCCCCTGTACCGGACCGGGGACCGGCAACGGGATTGCAACCCTCGGTGTTGCTCCCGCGCCTTGCTCAGCCAGTGAGCGGGAACCGGTCTGTATGTGGGATCCGAACCCTCGGGCGGGAGCGCTGCCGCGCTTCCCAAGCGGCGCACTTATCCAGTATGCCACCGGGCCGGCCCTAGAACCTTTTTAAACATCATTTTTTTCTCAGTGCACAGGAATGTGCATTAATTTTTACATATGCTCAAAAATCCATTGAATTTAATTGACTTCTGTTGTTAATTTTTAAGTATAAATTCTATATGCACATAATAAAAAAGTATTTCAAATATTTTTAAGCTCATAAACGAAAAGGGAGACATTACTTCCTTGTGTCCTGAATAACTTTTAACTCTTCCTATTTTATGTCATTCTGGTTGCTACCACCAAACTCCAAATAATATGCACACATATAAATGTTGAGAATTTTATTTTCTTAACACTAACTCTGATCTCACTAT
This sequence comes from Galeopterus variegatus, assembly GCF_000696425.1. NCBI lineage: Eukaryota > Metazoa > Chordata > Mammalia > Dermoptera > Cynocephalidae > Galeopterus > Galeopterus variegatus. The sequence continues at coordinate 30,922 of NW_007730048.1, forward strand.
TCCAACTAAGTTCTCTAAATTATTCCTTAATATTTAATCCTTCTATTGATACCATTGCAGATTTGGTTTTGCAGGAAGCAGCCCGTCAGATGGAGATCAGCACGGAGGATGTCTGTTAGGGACTGCTGTGACAATCAAAGCTTGAGGAGAAAGGGAAGCAAGGAAGAACGGGCAGAGGGAAAAGTTTGAGTGCCATGAAGGCTGGACATGGAGAGCTCTGATGCTGGGATGGCCTTCCAGGGTTTTCCCCATATAGTGCATGGAGGCCTGGGATTTATACCCTCACATTAACCAGTCATTGGATGTTTGTTGCTCCCAGGAAAGGGGTGTGACCTTGGGTAGAGTGATTCTCATCATCCAAGGGCAATTCTTGGAGTTGGAAGCCGCTGAAGACTATCAGCTGCCCACAGTGTCACCAGTGAAGGAAATCAGTTCTTCAGTAATGAGACAGAATCTGATCTGTGCACTGCAGTATCCACTACATTTAACTTTATAATTTAATCTGAGGAATAAAGCTCCTTTTTTGTTACTCAGTCTCTCAATTGCACCTTTCCACTTTCTTTTTTTTAAGACACGAATAAATAAAAAAAAAAAAAACTTTGTTCTTTAGTAAGTGGACTTAACATCATAAAGATAGCAATTCACCGTAGGTTAAATCAGAAATGTAACATAATCCCAATAAAAATACCACCATACTTTTTTATGGAGTTATGCAAATTGATTTTTTTAAAATTAATTAATCTATTATTATTTTTTGCATTCTAAGATGTTGTTGTGGAGCAGTTGCCGTGGAAGGGGAGAGAGGAAGGGGCAGAGGGATGGGGTGGGAGGATGGGGAAGAGGGGAAGGGAGTGTGGTTGAGGCCCATGGCACCCACCTCATTTCAGCAGAGGAGCCCAGGGGGCTTCTGGCAGTGGCTTGGTTGTTGCAGTGCTGGATGAGAACATCAGGTGGGTGTGGCTGAGGCCCTTGGCTCCCTCCACCCAGCTTGGGAGCCTGGGTCATTTCTGGTGGCAGCTCGGTGGTTGTCACTGGGCTGGATGTGGATGTTGGGGGACATGACTGAGGCCCTCGGCCCCCGCCACCCTGCCTAGGGAGCCTGGGGTGCTTCAAGCAGAGGCCTGGCGGTCATTGCTGAACTGGATGCAGACATAGCAGGGCAGAAATGAAGGCCTCAGTCTCCCTGGCTCAGCAACCTGGGGTCCTGCGATACTTCCAGTGGTGTCCTGGTGGTCATTGCTAGAATGGATGTGGACATTGGAGGGGTGTGGCTGAGGCCCTTGGCCCCCCCCTCTTGGCTTGGGAGCCCAGGGTGTTTCCTGTGGTGGCCTGGTGGTTGTCACTGGGCTGGATGTGGATGTTGGGGGGATGTGGCTGAGTCCTCAGCCCCTCTATCCCAGCTTGGGACCCCAGAGCTTCTGGTCCTTCCAGGTTTTACAGGTGTTCTTGGTGGTGTTAGACCTTCATTGGTTAATATCAAAATTTATTCTCTGATCTATGAGTTCCTTGTTTTTTCTTTCAGTTCTATGTTGGATTATTAGCTACCCCACCACTTACCCTGGAACTAACTTGTTGTCCTTTGCTTATTTCTAAAATGGGGGAATTTCCTGTGGGAACCAGCACGTGAGCTCTGTGGTTGAGCTAAATTGCTGCTTTGCTGCTGATTCCCTGGGGAAGGCATTTTGGGCAGCTCAGGTTTTAATTGTTGAATTTGTAAACACTTCCAGGTCCTGTGAGGTCTGGTATACCTGGGTTGTGTGGACATTATGTCTGGGCCTGAGTCCTTTTAGCAAACTGTTCACCCAGCAGTTCTATATTGCTGACCAGTCTGCACTGAGGGGTCCTATGCTGACTTGGAGGCAGAACAGCTGTCCATGCTGTGCCCCAGTGTTTCCTCAGTGGGCCTGTCTCCCCACCACCTGCACTTTAAACAATTTCCATAGGACAGGTCATGTGCTGGTCCTTTGCAATGACTCACTGGCCTCTGAGTGGCTCCTTTTTTCAGTTGTCTGTGGCCCATCACTCCTTTGTGTGTCCACAGGAACCCTATTAGTGGTCTAGCTGGCCTAGGGGCCACCAAGGCTCTCTTCTCCCCTGCAGCCGCCAAGCAACTTCATACGAAGGGCATAGCTGTGGCTTTTGCCGGCTCCTGCTCCATGTGCTTTCCAGGGCAGGCCTTAAAGTGGCTGGGGCTTGAAATGGTTGAAGTGGTCCTTTCCTTCTCTCATTGCAGCTTCTCCCACCTTCATGAACACTATAGATCTTTCCTCTTCTTCCCCTGGGCTTTAGCCCACCTTTTGACTCTTAATAAATGACTTTAACCTAAGATGATTTGATTTTCTCTCACATAAACAAAGACCAAATTACTAAATTCTGGGGTGGTATGGTGACTCTGGTAATCAGTAAGACGGGCTCCTTCTAACTTCCAGCTCTTTCTTCTCTAGCACTGGTTTCCATCTTCCAGGTTATTTCATGTCCAAGGTAGATGTTGGAACTCAATTTAATTCCATTCCAGGCAGCAGAAAGAAAGGACCAAAAAGTATGTCCCAGCTGGCTCTTTACCAAATAAATTCTTCTAAATAATATTGGGACATGACGCAGTCTCATGGCACATCTAGCATCAAGGAAGACCAAGAAATGTGAATTTCAAGCTGAATATATGGCAACATTGAGATAACATTGGGTTCTGTTACTGCAGAGGAACAGGACACTGAATATGGGCAACCAGTATTCTTTGAGATCCATCTACCTAATATGTCATTTATATACCTTTATATTACATGTGTATATATATATGTGTGTATATATATATATATATAATGCACATGTGTGTATGTTTCTATATAATTTTTCTTAGTTCTTATAAACAATAATCAATTATTTGTTCAAAATGATTTTAAATGTTGCTCTAAATTATGCAATAATTGAGTAACTTTTAAAAGTTATATTCAATAGAGTTTTATAATACTGATGAAAAATAAAGTATGGTATTCTACTTCATTTAAATACAAATATTCAAAACCTCTATAGTTAGAATATTCTCCTAAGTCCCAACAACTAGGAGACTCTAACTGTAGGAGAATTATCCATAATAATAATAATAATAATAATAATAATAATAATAATAATAACAACAACAACAACAACAACAACAACAATGTTCTCATGTGTGGTAAGTTTTCAAATCCAAATGTACAAAATGTAGGAAACTATTAAAATAATGAGAATTAGGATAACTATGCTGAGTTGAGGAGGGAATAACCAAAGCATCCTTGTTTACAAATTATTTGATGATGCAATATAAATGATAAGACAGACAAAAAGAAGAAAATAAGGGGATATTACTAAAGAAGAGAAAGAAAAAGGTATCAAAAATGGTTTTGAGAAGACATTCATTTACTTGGCAGCACTTCGTTGTTTAGTGTGTGTACGGTTAGCCACTGTTTCAGTCAGAGTGTACTACAAAGAAACGTTGAAAGGTTCTAAGATGGCAATGCGGGGCGAAGCCTGACTGCTCCCCGCCCGCCTGGCCCCTGCCCACCACACCAGGCTAGGCACCCACAACAAAGCTGCCTCCATTTTCTCAGGTGGGGGCGGAGAAGGCTGGCATAGTGAGGGCAGCCCAGCCATCTCTGTTTGGCGTGGCTCCTCACTGAGATGTGCTATTTGCTTACCTTGACACG
>NW_007730048.1:38073-49902 GCF_000696425.1 Galeopterus variegatus
ATAATAATCATATACAGTGTATATTGACAAAATAAAAATTTAACGAAAAAAAAAAAGAAACGTTGGAAAGCTGAATTGTAATTAGAAAGTATGGAAAGGTGAAAAAAAGAAACAGCTGCTAAAAGGAAATGAGCAAAAATAGTTGTCTTCATATTAATTAAAATAAAATAAAATATTATATACCATTTGAAAATTATTAGAATAGTTATTAGTTACCTTCTCGTTGTCATAGTACTATGAATTTTTGTCAACCAAGCAACATTCCAAAGTAAGCAATGTAAAGTAGGTAAGCCTTTCATGAAAAGAGATGAGTTGAATAAAATGTAGAACAATAAAAAACTAGGAATCTACCTACTGAAGAAGGAATGCTTTAATAAATCTTCAAATATATGAAGGGCTTTGTGGAAGTATGGCAATCAATATTTTTTTTATATTGAAGATAGAACAAGGGAAACTAGGCTTAATATTAAGCATGACGGATTTGAGTTAGTGACTGCTAAAGCACTTTCTGACAGTGAGAAAGGTGCAGTGAAACTGCTTGGAAGGTCCTTTAAACAAGAATGGATTCTTCCTCTTCCATGATTCTTTATGCGTTGATTGCCTGACGATTGAAAAAATGGTGATATCCATTTTCACGCATTTGTGTCATTATGTAACTTTTAAATTATGTACAAAATATTCTTATAAAAACCCCTCCTCAAATGTTAAAATTATCTTTTTATAGAAGAAAGTTGATATTAAAATGACTTAGAATGATACTGTAATTCTAGCTGGAATGCCCTGATCTTAAGTATATCATTTTTTTTTTACGTTGGAACATTAGTGGAGCTAGGAAGAGACAAAAACAGACATGAAAACAGAAAAACAATATTCGTTAATATGTTTTACAAAAGTTAAATATATTAATAATCCTTAAAGAACCAGTATTATATAAATATCCTAGTGAGTTTCCAAATTATCATAACATGGTGAATATTCATCTATCAATTGATGTTTTTTAAAATTTATTCTTGTAAAGGTGAATTTCATTTTTTTAAGAAAATATTTACTTAAAAAAGATAACAAATGGTAAAGTATTAGTGACATAAAGTAACAACCTGCATCTTTTTCATGTTTATTCAAGGTAAGTAACTGAGAGACATTCTCATGAGCTAGTCTCAGTCAGAAAGAAAACAAAATTCGCTTTCCAAAGATCTTTCGTGTGCAACCACCCATCAGGAAGGAGATTCTTTACAGTATTCTATGATGTCTCCCCCGACATAGGCTGCCAACTTTGATTAAACTTTCTAAAAACAGGTTATCCCTGAGCAGCCTTCTGTAGCCATAAGTTTCAATAGAAAAAATGGCAGGATGAAGTTTACCATTATTCATCTAACTTAGGTTATAAAATGGCTCCTTTTTATTAAATTTCATTCAATAGAAAGGAGACCATATCTTTTGGTCTGAGGTCATTGAGGACAGAATTGGCTGGACGTGTGTAAAAGACAAGAAAATGATTCTTTTTTAAGGCTGGTAGTTTAAATTAATTAACTGATAATGATTTACAAAAACTTTCTAAAGTTAAGTTGCCTGTCAGTTGAATCTTTGAAATATCTTCACATATCATAATTGCATACAGCATATTTTTCAGACCACCTGCAAAAAATCATTTTGTTTATTATCCCCAGGCTAAGAATTTTTTTTTTTCTTTTGGTTAGGAAAATTCTCATAAGCTTCGCATTCTGACTTAAAGAGCTTTCATGAGATTTAGGCTTTGGGCGTGATCGAAGATGCTTCAGGAGACTGGATTTTAGCCGTCCTTGATAATTACTTCTGAAAAGCAATGACTAATTCTATCGGCTTTCTGAAAAGCATATAAATCTAGATGCTATCAGGTATTTTGTCTGCTGAAACAACTAGAGAAAGAAAAGCAAAGAATGTACTTTGAATCTCTTTGCAGTACTTATTTACACTCATGCAAGTTCTCTGTTCATATCTGTAAATGTAAGCATGTGTAACAAAGTCCACTTGTAATTTTAAGCTCTCACAACAATGCTATAGAACTCTTAAACCTGCAAAGAACTCTTAACCTGAAAGGGTATATGAAAGAAGTCCTGTTAAAAACCACTAAAAAAAGAAACCATTGCAAAATAATAATGTCAATGTTGAAAGCATGGGAGAGAAAACAAGAAAATAAAATATAAATTACATTCATGGAAATCCATCAATGCTCACTTAGGTTTACTTAGGAATAAGAAAATGAAAGAGTAGGGGTAATGCTTGAACAGAGCATTAGGGGAACATCCAAAGTCCTCTACCTGGTGCTAGGTGGCAATTTCTCAGGTAGATTTAGTTTATAATAATTCATCAAGTTTTTGATTTGTTTATAAGGAGATAATTTTCAATATAAACCATGTACTTTGATAAAAACCTTTTTAAACACTCATTCACTAGTAATATTTAGACAATTTTGTAATTTATTTGCTAGTGAAGAATTGTTAAGATTAGTACAGCAATGTCTGTACATTCAAGAAAAATCTTTATCATCATTTTTAATTATTTGGCATGAAAAATTCAATTGGATTCAAATTTCATTCACATGATCAATATATTTCAACTAAGAAAGTTCAGTAATACATTTGTGAACTAATAAAAATAGAAAATGTTATATTTAAACAATGGTGACATTCACAATGTGTATTCTGCCAAACGTGTGTGTTCTTTTTCCTCTCTTTCTTTTACCCAACAAGACATTTGGAAAATGCATCCGTGTTGTTTTGGGTGGCAATTCTTTGATCATTTTCTGTGACAGAGTATTCTACTGAATGACTGTACTGATCTGTCCATTTTGTTGTTAACATATGTTTGGGGTGTTTCTAGTTTTTGTCTGTTATGAATAATGCTTCTATAAACATTTTGGTACATGTCCTTTGCTTAACCTACATATGAATTTCTGCACGCTTATGTGAAATCTTTGGCTTTAGGGTATACATTTTTTAGCGTTAGAAGACAATTCAGTTTTCCAAGTGGTTATGCAAATTTCACTCCTACCAGCACTGTTTTTGGATTTATATTGCTCTCCATCTTTGCTAACATTGGTATTGTCAGAGTAATTTAACCACAGCAATGTGTGCATGGTGTTATCTTTATATAACTTAATAAAATTAAATTTGTGGTCTAATTTTACATCTAGATAGCCTCTCACTGAAAAAAACAGGATATTACTTGAATAACAAATTACTTTTCCTGGACTAGTCTAAGGTAGTGTCTGTAATACCTTATATGGCTTCATAGTATTCATTTACCATGCTGAATATTATTTCAAGTTGGTTTATTTTGATATATCTTTGTGGAAGAAATAATCTCTTTTTCTATAATTTTTCTTCAGGGATTTTAACTAGTGCTATTAACTATTCCCAGTACTAACTTCTGTAGATTAATATCGTACAATAAAAATGTCCATGACAAATAAAGGATTTTACTTATGATAAATACATTCTTACTAAGTAATAATCTCTGTAACTGAAATGATTCAACGAGAAGGTCAGAGAGATGTGTCAGGTGGCATAGCTGCTACAGAGTTATTTTCTGTTGGTGGGTGTTATCCATAAAATCTTACAAGCATAATAAAAATGTGAAAAATAAAAGTACATAAAATAAAAAGCAAAGCTAAATGTTTTAAATGTGCACATAAACAGTACTTCACTGATGGTTACAGAAGAAAATTGACTGAAGTAATAAGACTACCTGGGATTATTAAATGTATTACTCAGGGGAGGCGATCACTATTATAAATATTATAAAGATTTCTTTGGTGGTGGATGCTAAAAATAAAAACTTAAAGGCCAAAGTAATAATTTTTAAATACAGGAGTTTGCAGAAAAAGAAATAATACAGTATTCAATTATAATTACAAATGTGCATTTTTAAATGAATGTAAAAAAATAATCTAAATCTCTCAACAAATTTGTAATGTAGGGTGGAATACCATGGCACACTGCTTGGGAAGCTATGCTTCTCTTATTTCTCTTATTCAGTTCTAAAAAGAAAAAAAAGAGAAGAGAAAAGAAAAGAAAAACAGATCAATTAATAGGCTTTAATTTTGTAGAAACTTAATGCAAAAAAAAAATTGGAATAAACTCAGTGCACATGAAAGAAAATTTCAGAACTCTTTCCCCTTTTTCTTTTTAGACTTATAGTGTGATGGTTATCTTAAGGCTAAAATGTCTTCCATATTCAAACATATACACATAGACTTACTTCAGGTTTCTTTATTTCTGTACATGTTAAACATTAGGGAATGTAAAAACTAACATACAAGATTGTAACACAAAGCAACCATTCTGTATTTTATCTTCAGTTTGTGGCTATTTTTTTTAAGGATAATTTTAAGCATATGCAAATTTCATAATTGTTTTTCCATTGAGTAATAGACTTGAGAAACTGACAAGTACCTTTGACATGAATTCACCATGCTAACTTCTCAAGTAGAAAGTACTAGTTTTAGTTAGGTGTATTAGAGTATGGACTAAGCTATAAAACTCTCATCAAAATTGGTAAATTAAAAAATTCACAGAGCATTAAAACTTCACTCTGCCCATGAATTTTTAATTTTTCTAGTTAATAAACAATAAATATATTTCTTTACAGCAGCAAAAACATATAATCCAGAAAACATATTTTCTGAAAGAAGTTTATTACATTCTCATAGAAGTTAAATTTCATTTATAAACTGTAAAGTTTGTATATTACTTATATTAAAAGATGTATTTTATAATTAGAGGCCTTTGTTTTTCCATTTTTTTGTATACTCTAAAAAGTTTTTCATTCTACCCAAGATTATGACTTTTATGTACTATTTACTCAGTGCTATAGATTCTTAGGGCTGATCAAACATAATTTGAGTTGTAGATCAACTCAAACGCTAAAATAGATGGGACAATTACAGAAATCTTTGAAGATCTCTGCGTAAATAAATCAAACAAAAATATTTATCCATTTATTCTAACATTTAAGACTCTTCATAAATTGAACCTGTTACACTTCAAACATATTTTTGCACTAATCCAACATTTTCAAATTTTAAGCCAACCTGGCCAAGTACTTTTGAAGGAAATCTGTTCTATGTACAATGACATCCACACCTTTAATACTTTTCCCTCCCTTTTGTGCCTTCCATCTTCCATTCAACGAAATCTATTTTAGAAGTTTACATCACATGGAATTTAATGTTGCAGTGATTTGTTTATTCTGCTCCCTTGGACAGCCATTCCACTTGCTGCCTGTACCACATCTTTGACCTGTAACCTATGAATTAAATACTTGGATAACTATTTGTAAACTAAGCTTAATCTTACCAACTTGATTGTACTTCCCTGAGTGTTTAGCTTGCCTAACATTTTTTCTTCTTATACTCCACAGGGGCTAACAAGAAAATTTGATGTTTAAATGAGTTTAAGAACAGAAATACTTTGAATATCTTTTTTCACTGTTTCACTGAACAGAAATCCTTGCAAATGTGACTATTAAGTGGTAAGATGTTTATTTTTATCAGTGAATGCTTAGGCCATTCTAGATTGACTTTTATCCCCCATTTTTTTTTTTTTTTTTGGTGTCTTGTGTTGGCATTTTAAAACGATGTTAAGTGCTATAACACCAATATCATTCCCTAGGATATTCAGAGAGTGTTAGTAGCTCAGAGTGTGGGAGAAAATCAACTTTTGTATGTGCATTGTCTGGGCAATTGGGTCTTGCCTCACTACATATGATATCAGAATGATATTATTTATAATTAGATAGGTGCTTTGCAAGAGCCTTATGAATTCAAAATTTATTTGCTGAAAGGTGTTGAGTGCTTATTAGGTGTTAGGTGTTGTTTTAGATAGTGGAGACTTAACTGTGAGCAAAACAGATCGAGTGTGCACTGTCTTGGCCACCAGAGTGACATGATCCAAGTAGTGAGTGGAAAGTAGCAAGAAATGAGATCAGAAAATCTCTTTTGGACAAATCATGAGGGCTTTTTTGGAGGTGGCAAACAGGTTTCTATTCTGCATGTGAGGACAGTCATGGGGAAGTTTTGTGGGGAAGTTTTAAATGACCTGATGTAGATCTAGACAATTTTCTCTTGGCTGCTGTGTAATTCTCAGGGTTGAGTTTTCTATTGTTGATTTACTTTCTAAAAGTTATATATAAATACATATATGCAAATTATGTTATAAAATTTACATATGTAAACTATACATGTGATTATATATGTATAATTTTTCCCTCTCAATTTTTATTACCCAAGTGTTTTGTTTTCTTTCAATTGATGACATAATTGTGTGAGGGTTCTATTTATAAGGCACTTTTTAATAGGAGCACAAAAGTTAATAACTCTAGAACAGGCAAAAGATACCCTGAATAACAAGAGATTTGGGGGAGATAATTTAAATAAAACATGTTAAAAGCATATCTGATGTTGTAAATAATTATGAGCACACGTATCTTTCTGAATGGATCCACCACGTATCCCTCCTATTTCAATTCAACCTGCATATAATACCAGCTTCATTTGCCTTCTACAGCAGGAAGGTCTTTCCCATGATGAAAATCTTCAAGGACTCTATATAAACTACTACCTAAAACACAAATTTCTTATGGCTGCCTTCAGTCTTCCACATTAGGATGCTTATCTGTGACAGTAGAAAAAAAAGAAATTACTCTTAATATTTACCATCTGGATTTCCGCTTTATATGAGGGAGACAAAATAATTCACTTGGGCTTATGTTCTTTGTTATGGAAAATACTAAAAGGGACTTTTTTGCCATGAGGTAGTAAATCTTTAAAGCATTGTCCAAAAGGCAGAAGTGAGATAGAATGAAGTAAACTGCTTTGCATAAGAAGATATTTAAGCTTATTCAGGCAAGTAAGAAGAATGAGGAGATTTTAGAGGTGGTGAGGATAGGAGAATTCTAGCAAAATATCAAGAGGCTGGTTATTTTTCATATAACAGGGTGTAGAAAAAAACCAAATGCGTTTCTTCTATCACAAATAGAACCTCCTGTGGGTTAGCTAGGCACCTGGCTGCCACACTTCTAGCTCCATGTCTCAGCCTCTCTTGTAGCTAGTTACCTCCAGGAGACCAATGGGGCCAATGGGTTTTGACCAGAAGAGATGTACTCAGCCATGGGTCATGACTTTCCCTGGACTTTCTCCTAACCCCACCCTACGGGGTGGGAAATGGCGGGCACTAGAAGCTACACTTTGAGCATGAAAGACTTCCACACTAGCCCTACTTTACTCACTGAATTCTTGATTTAGTTTTGTTTCAGGACCTTGGTCTGTAACCAGCAAGGATTACTAATTCTAATTTTAATTCCCTTCTTATGCTTTTCTGCAGTCTATTCTTCCTATTACTCCAACATTTCAATAAAAGCCTCCTACATTTTCATTCTTGCATAAGTGATTGGCATGTCTCCCCCCCAAAAAGAACAATTTGGTAAAGAATAGAACCTGCAGAAATTAAGAGGTAGATGCAGAAAGTTAGAGTGAGAAATAAGGATGAGAAGCCTATGTTCTCTTAGATCCCTGGAGAAATGTGGAGGAAGAAAACAAGTTTTCTTGGACATTTGCACTAGCAATTTTATTTGAAGCCTGCAGACAAGCTATCCTAGCAGTCAAGAGGACTTCAGCTTCTCACATAAGTGACTCTTAGGGTACATTATGTTTCCTACCTCATCTCTTACTATCCTTCATTAATAAACCCTTTGCTCTATTGAAAATCAGTACAGTCCCCTGGCTTCAGGACGCGTCATGTTATTAAGCAGATTATTTGCTTCAAGCTTTTCCCTTCATCACCACGTGACCCTGACTTTTGTTACAGTTCTTTTATTTTAGCAATTTATTCTCTGAAAAGTTTGAAGAAAAGCCTTGTTTAAAGATATCAAAAGTTGGGCCGGCCCGGTGGCGCACTGGATAGTGCGCCGCTTGGGAAGCGCGGCGGCGCTCCCGCCCGAGGGTTCGGATCCCACATACAGACCGGTTCCTGCTCACTGGCTGAGCGAGGCGCGGGAGCAACACCGAGGGTTGCAATCCCGTTGCCGGTCCCCGGTCTGGTACGGGGGCAACACTGAGGGTTGCGATCCATTGCCGGACACAGAAAAAGACAAAAGACAAAAAAAAAAAAAATATCAAAAGTATCAAGGACATTTTAAAGAAACTTCTCAACAGTTTCCCCTGTCTATTCTTTTATGACACCTGTTATTATAAAAGTGTGTCTTTGATTTTAGCCGTGTAAAACTGAGGTGATGTCGCAAGTTCATAAATACCCAGATGTTATAATAGGTTAAAAAATTTCCCACACATAAATTTGGTAAGCTTATCTTTAAATGGTATACAGAAAATAAGTGACTCAAATAATAGTCCATGTAGCTTGATTCTACAACCCAGAGAAGTTAATTATTTATTATCAACTACTTATTTGTATGGTATGGATAAGAGTATCTAAAACTATAGGTTTTTGCTCTCCATTATATAATTTACTCCCTAACCTTAGAATTCTTCACTGAACTTACTTGGAAAAAATTACAGACTTTGATCATATAATTGTCTTCATTTATGTTTTGATTTTTTTTTCTTTTTATAGCAATGTATGTAAAGATGATTTTAGTATTACCGTCCTGTTTGAATCTGCCTTCATCCCCAAAAGTGAAATCAGCCAAATGAATTGTTTATTTATTAATGATTTCTTCTTTAATAAAAATCTCACTCATTCTCTAATAGAGTCTAAAAATTGTAAAGGACACTTAAGACGCTGAGTAAATAAAATCTCTGCCCTATCCTCAAAAAAATTTAGAATTGAGAAAAAGTGGTAGCCCTGTAAATAATGAATTATAATTAAGTAATATTTATGTGGTGTAAATTTTAGCAATATGAACTTTAGCATAAAAACCTTGGACATATTTATTTTATTTTCCATTTACTTGCCTGAGCCCATAATGGCCTGATTGGTAGGTAATACTATATCTCGATAACCTCATTTGTATTTACTCTAATTCCTATTGAAATTGGCTTAAAGAGTCTAAATAGGGAGGCAGTCCAGCCATTACAAACAAGCAGGGTCTGAATTACCCACTTCTACCTTTGATTTTCACAGCCACAGTAGGCTGAAGATATTGGGACAATATCACAGTGACTTCTCACTGGTCATCATTCTAGTCAACGTTGCAGTGGGTTTGCAGTGAGAATATAGTTCATTCCATTGTGATCTTCCACCATCACCATGGTTGGTCTTCCAAGACTACAGTGCAAATCTATTATTTACATTCAGAAGTATTAGTCAGAATGCCCCTTTGTCCCAAAAACGTTGTTTCCAAGTTTAGTAATATTCCAACATCTGTATATTCCACTAGTCATGTCCTCATTATTTCCCTGGCATTTTCCTTTCCTTTGAATCTAAACTATTTTTCCATCTTCTAAGGAAGTGCACCCTTAAATCTATCTTATATTACTCTTCTGATGGAAGCTACTTCTAGAAACTCTAAGGTGATTTTATCAATCTTCTAAAGAGGTTACCTTTAAAGATTAGTCAGCATTTATCTTCTTAAAGTAGAGAAAAATAAAAAAAACCCAGTTTTAATCTCTGGTGGCACAACCCACTACTACTGTTATAACTATTATCACAGATGTATAGGGACCAGCAGTGGCACAAAATAGTGAGATCATTTTTACTTAGCAACATAGTTTCAGAAAAGAATCCATAGATAAGCTGATACATGAATAAACTATTGTAATATTAATATGTGTTAGGTAGGTCAGACAAGGTGTGGAAAGGTGTTCCAAAGTGAGACATGTGAGAATAGGTTCAGAGGTTAGAAAACACAATGGTGCTTTTTGGAAATTGTAAATAATATGTTGTGGCTGGCACTCTGAATGTGAGTGGAGATCACTGTAAGACAGGTCGTGGTGGCAGGCAAGGGTTAAATTGTGGGTGCTGTCAAATGCCTTGTAAGCATTTTTGTTGTAATCTTATAGCCAGCATAATAGCCAGCAAATACAAAGCTTTTAATAAAATCTTTGACATACTTATATTTAAATTTTGAATCATCACCTAACAGGAGTATGGATGATGTGTTGGAGGGATTTTAGATTATTAAACTCTTCCAAATAAGAAAGAATTGTTGCCTGAATTAAGGAGAAGAGTTTCAATTTTACAGGTATATGGAAGTTGTATTGACATGTCTTGGTCATGTTCAAGGCCTTTAATCTACTTACACAAGGCAGGTTAGCATTATTTTACTGATTTTAAGCTTATGTTTCTTAACTAGATCAGACAGGGATTTCTCTTTGAAACCACATCAGTTATTTTATCTTATTTTCTGTCTATGCTGATAATTTGCCCTCTGACCCATGCCTCAGCCCTCCCTGTTTGCCCTATTTTATAGGGAGATAATCTCTGCAATCTACTTTTTCAGACCCCCCTTGTCAAAAGCTTCTGTGTAATCTCCTTCAATAGGAGGCACTGCAGGAAGAATGAGGAACTTGGGGCTTTTCTCCCCAAACGATCTGTTTCAGACAGCATCCCTCACAGTGGCTCAGGGGTTCCAACTCCCAACCAAAGCTCTCTTGCTCCTTAATCCATCTTCTTTCTAGCCAAGCACTACTTGGTGGTCCCAGGTCCCGGGCTCTGTAACACCAACTCCTCTCCTGGAATCTCCATTCCTACAGACTTGGATATATCAGGCAGGGACTTTCTGATAATCTTTGGTTTGCCTCACAATCTCCATTCTGGCCTTTTAGCTCAAGATTTTAGCAACAAGTTCCCCCAAATAAGCACCCTCTTTTGAACGATCCAGATAGGCTCTGTTTCCCTAACACACTGAATTTTGTTAAAAGTATTACATGTGTTCAGTGACCAGAAGAGCTATCAATATTCTCTCTATAGCAATGATTGTGACTGCATATGGGTTTCACAGTCTTTGAAACAGTTGACATGCTTTTTTATTTAATATATTTTACCCTTAAAACAATCCTGTGAGGAGAGGTAGGGACTCAAAGATATGTAATGTCCTTCCTAAGTTTAAAACAAAAAATATTAGCAACATAAGAACAGCTACAAGACAAAAGAAGTTCCTGATTCAGCATCTGAAACTACACCAAAGTGCCTTTTCTTGGTGGATTAACGTCCTTGACTCCTTCTCACCATGTTGTATGTGTCACCTTACAATTTTTTAGAGATGCTTTTCTTTTAAAGCCATACAGGAAAGTAAAATTTAAAAATATTTTATCTTTTGTGGTTCTCTTAATTAATACCAACATTGAAAGTTTTTATATTAGACTTAATATTTGGCTACAAAGCAGTTAAATGTGACCGAAATCTTTCTCTCCAGGGCTTACAACTTTGGAAAACTTTCTGGTAAAATAGAAAGGAAAAATTTGAATTTTCAACTCAGATTTAGGTTCTCAATAATTGGGAGCCAGGAGAGAGCCACCGCCAATCCTGTCCTGTCTCACAGAACCCTGGGAATCATAAGACAATTAACAGCTTTCTTTCTTTCTTTCCTTCTTTTCCTCTTTAGAAAAAAATTTTTTTATTGATTATATGTATGTGTGGGGTACAGAAATGAATATTGATACATATGCACAATATGTGGAGATCAAATCAGGATAATTAGTATATTCATGTTTACAAAACAATCTTTGTGACACTTAACTAGTTTCTCACCAACTCCTCTTCTCCTCCCCTCTCCCCACCCCTAATAACTACAGTTCTATTCTTTTTTTTTTAAAGTTTAATGTATTATTCTTTCTTTCTTTCTTTCTTTCTTTCTTTCTTTCTTTCTTTCTTTCTTTCTTTCTTTCTTTCTTTC
>NW_007730048.1:50120-126046 GCF_000696425.1 Galeopterus variegatus
CTCTCTCTCTCTCTCTCTCTCTCTCTCTCTCTCTCTCTCTCTCTCTCTCTCTCTCTCTCTCTCTGTCTCTCTCTCTTTCTTTCTTTCCCACTTATGAGTGAAGACATGCAATATTTCTCTTTCCGTGCATGGCTTATTTCACTTAACACAATTTTCTTTAAGTTCATCCATGTTGTTGCAAATGGAAGAATTTCATTTTTTTAATGGCAGCGTACTATCCCACTGAGTATATATACCACATTTTCCTTACCCAGTCATCTGTCAAGGGCCATTTAGGTTGATTCCAACTCTTGGATACTGTATTTAGAGCTGCATCAAACATGGGACTGCAGGTATTTCTTTGACTTGATGATTTCCATTCTTTTGGGATATACCCAGCAATAGGATTTCTGGGTCGTATGGTAGTTCTATCTGCAGTTTGGGAAACCTCCATACTGTTTTCCATAATAGCTGCACTAATTTACAGTTCCACCAACAGTGTAGGAGGATTCCCCTTTCTCCACATCCTTGCCAGCATTTGTTATTCTCTGTCTTTCTGATAATAGCCAGTCTAACTGGGGTGAGTTGATATCCCAGTGTGGTTTTGATTTGCATTTCCCTAATGCTGAGTGATGTTGAGCATTTTTTCATGTGTCTGTTGGCCATTTGTACGTCTTCATATGAGAAATGTCTATTCAGCTCCTTTGCCCATTTTTTAATTGGGTTACTTGTTTTCTTACTGGTGAGTTGTTTGAGTTCCTTGTATATCCTGGATATTAATCCCTCGTCAGATGCACAGTTTGCAAATACTTTCTTCCATTCTGTAGGTTGTCTTCTCACTCAGTTAATTGACTCTTTTGCTGTGCAGAAGCTTTTTAATTTGATATAACCCTGTTTGTTTATTTTTTCTTTTGTTACCTGTGCTTTTGGGGTCGTATTCATAAAGTCTTTGCCCAGACCTATATCCTAAAGTGTTTTCCTTATGTTTTATTTTAGGAGTTTTATAGTTTCAAGTCTTATATTTAATTCTTTAATCCATTTTGAGTTGATTTTGGTATGTCGTGAGAGGTATAGGTCTAGTTTCATTTTTCTACGTATAGATTTCCAGTTTTCCCAGCACCATTTACTGAAGAGGCAGTCTTTTCCCCAGTGTATGTTCTTGTTGCCTTTAGGTTATAAACTTGAAGGTAATACTAAGAAATACTTCCATAATCTGTGGCTAAAACTTCTCCAAGATAGCAATAAAACATCAGGTTGGAACTATTGAACACAGGAAAATTACAAATTTCCCTGGGTCTTACATTTAAGTCTTCAATCCATTTTGAGTTGATTCTTGTATGATGACATGTGTCTTGTATGGTGACATATGTCCATTTTCATTCTTCTGATGTGGATATTCAAATCTTTATATATCATAAAGATTTCCAAGATCTTTATTGGAAAAGCTGTCATTCTCCCTTTGTGTGTTCTTGGCACCACCTTTGTTGAAAATCAATTGACCATAGATGTGTGAGTTTATTTCTGGGCTCTCTGTCTGATTCCATGGGTTGATGTGACTGTTCTGATGCCAGTACCATGCTATTTTGATTACTGTAGCTTTGTAATATATTTTGTAATCTGGTAGTGTGGCCTCCATGTTTGTTCTTGTTTGTCAAGATTGCTTGGCTATTCAGGGTCTTTTGTGGTTCCACATGAAGTTTAGGATTTTTTTTTTCTATTTTTGTGAATAGTGACATTGGGATTTTTATAGGGATTGCATGAATCTGCAGATCTCTTTGGATACTATGGACATTTTAACAATAACAATAACAATTCTTCCCATCTATGAACACAGAATATCTTTCCATTTACTTGTGTCTTCTTCCATTCCTTTTATCAATGTTTCATATTTTTTGGTATATAGGAAATTCCATAATTTGCAACATGAATGAACCTGGAAGACATTATGCTAAGTGAAATAAGTCAAGCACAGACAGACAAATATAATATGATCTTACTTATATATGGAATGTAAAAAAGTCAAACTCATAGAAGTAGAGAGTAGAATGGTGGTTACCAGAGGCAGGGATAGAGGGTGGAGGGGGAAAGGGGAGACATTGATCAATGCCAAAGTTCATTTAGATAGGAGGAATTAGTTTTTGTGTTTTATGGCAGAGCATGATGAAGTTAATAATAATGTACTGTATATTTCAAAATACCTAAAAGAGAGGATTTTAAATGTTCTCAATACAAAGAAATGATAGAGATTTGAAGTGATAGTATGCTAATTAGCCTGATTTGATCAATCCACAATATTTACTTGTTTAGAAACATTACATTGCACCTATGAATATGTATAATTATCTGTCATTTAAAAATAAAATAAAACAAAAAATTAAAAAATAAAATTTAAAAGGCCAGTAATGACAAACAACAAAAAACTCCCTGGTGTCATCACAAGCTGAAGATTTTTTTTTTTGAACAAGTACAGAGATATGTTTCCTCTCCAGCGATGCTCCAAGGAGATCCCTGCTGAAGCTGCTTTTAGGCCAGGACATGAGAATTTTCTATGGCCATATGTCCATCCGGGTTTCCCAGTGCTGGCATTATTCTCATCGTCATAGCTTGAAATCTTGGAATCACCTTTAATTCATCTTTAACTTCCTATCCTCCACTGGTTTCTTGTTCTAAGCATGGAGCAAGTCAACCTTATTTATTTCTAAATATTTTTCCCCAGTATTTTTTTATAATTACCATTAATTCTTACAATTTTAATCTCTCATATCTTTCTTAGAATGACTTATTCCCTTCCTCTTTTCTCAAACTAGTCCAATTCATCCTAAAACTGTTTCATTATACTGTTCCTCAGCAAATATAACTTCAATGGCTCCCTATTGCCTGTGGGATGAATTCCAGATTATGCCTTTGGGATAATCATTATTGTAAGGTCACCCTCGATTAGACTTATACTTTTGTAAAATTATTTATACATACTATATACTTCTTCCCTTAAAATTTTCTATTCTAGAAAGATGACATTTATTTAGTGACTTTTAAATGATATGTATGTGAGTGTGTATATAAAGTTACTGTAACTAATTTTATTTTTCCCGTTTTCTATTCTTTGAATATCCTGCTGCTCTTCTTAGCTAATTATTACATATCTGTGAAGTTTCAATGCAAATGCCACTTCTTTTTTAATTTTTTCCTGATTATTCATCATTTATCATGCAGTTCTGTATCAAGCTCTTATACCATTCTGTGTGTATGTGTGTGTGTGTGGTGGGGGGTGTTGGGTGTTGGGTATATACAGAATACTTATGTCCTGATGTCTCCCCACCTTATTTAAATTGTAAGCATTAGAAATAGGAACCAGTAACAGACTTTACTGATTTTGACGTCCAAGATAACTTTGAACATTTTGAGAGCTTTTTAGCTCTCCCAATTTTTCCCTTTAAAATGCTATCAAAACTTCATGTATATATCCTTAAATTGAAGTGTACTAACGTTTATTTTTAACCTTCTCATTTAACCTTCTTTGTCATTTTCAATCCCAGATTTCTACATACAATTTAAATGCAGTATTCTGACAAATAACTTATCATAATTTACTTATTGGGTAAACTACATAATAAATCCAGATATTTCCATATATCTCTAATAACAGACTGGTACTTTATAGAGCCAAAATCCCAGAAAATGCAAATAAAAACAACACCAAAGATTTGTTTAGTACCATTTATTTCCAATGTGCTTTAATTGCACTGGAGCTTTAATTGAGCTGTAATTGCACTTTATTGCATGCATTTGTATGAATTAAAAAATACTTAAAGCTAAAATGTGGTGGATGAAACAATTTCATGCATATAGCGAAACAGTTACCATAAAGAAAACTTTTATCATCTTTTTTATAGTA
Organism: Galeopterus variegatus; assembly: GCF_000696425.1. Classification (NCBI taxonomy): domain Eukaryota; kingdom Metazoa; phylum Chordata; class Mammalia; order Dermoptera; family Cynocephalidae; genus Galeopterus; species Galeopterus variegatus. Next base: position 53,995 of record NW_007730048.1, read on the forward strand.
TTACTAGCAGGCACTTTAAAAGTTAAGCTTGCCATCCAATCATGTTTTATTCATCTGTGCTTTTAATTTTGTTTATCCCCTCTCCCACTCCAGACCCCCTTATTCATTACCAGCTCTTCTGGGCTCCATTCTGTGACCTGAGAGTTTGAACCTTAGAGATTGTGTCATGTTGGTTTCCTTGTTCTGTGGCTTTCTGTTGGATTTAGCCAATGGAGACACTTGAAGGAGATGACAGCCATGGGGAAATACTTGTCTGAGTGTTTATACTTAACGCTTTCTTGTCAGTCTGGGAGTGGCTCCCTTCTCTGCCAACAGACCTTGTTGGCTGTCCCTCTTCCACAGATCTGGCTCTGTCTGGGCTCTCATAAACACTGCACCTGCTCCCTGCCTCTTCAGCTCAGGGTGATTCTGGCTTCCTGCTGTTGCTATTTCTGGCTGTTTCTTTATCTCTTCGTGGTGTCCTTAACTTCACCCTCACCTCTGTGTATATTCCCTCTGTGAAATTCACTTCAGTTAAACACTTTGAGGACCATCTGTTTCCAGCTGGGAACTTAACGGATACATCATCCATACAAATTTATGTCAGCTTTTTAATGTCTTCAATATACAATATGAAACATAAATGGTGCTCAACTAGGAAAAACTGCTAGTATAGTATGTGATATTAGTTTCCAGACTAGATCCTCATACTCTTTTTTATTTTGACCCTCATATCTTGATTTATCAAGCACCAATTAAAAACATAACTATACTCATTCACTAGTTTGCAAAAATGTTGAGTTCAAATTTTCATTGTTGCTTAGGTCAGATTAAAAGCTTTTCTGTTATTAATTTATGTCATCGTTTACTTGTTGAATGGGTTGGAATCTGTTTTGACACTGAGGCAGACTACCACCAAAGTTAGTTATTGCCCACATGCCTAGGTGAGAATAGGTGCTAACATTGAGACATGGCTAATTCATTTTTGGTTTTTCTGTGCTTTTTTTTTTTTTTGACAGCTGGCCGGTATGGGGATTGAACTCTGGACCTTGGTGTTATCAGCACCATGCTCTAACCAACTGAGCTAACCAGCTAGCCCAAGGCTAATTCAATATGGGCTTTCAGTTTAAATTATTTTTGTTTCCATGGTTTTCCATCTATTAAGTTTTGCTATGATGGACCTAAAATTTATCAACCCCCCCCCCCGCCACAAAACACTTATTCACTGTTTATTTTTCTATTCAGAATCTCACCACAAGTTTCATTTATCACAAGTATACTCAATGACCAGATTTCTTAAGTTCTCACAATTATTCTTGTTTGTTCCTTCCATATTTATATATTTAGACAGCCATCAGCTACTGCCCATACGTTTTTAGCAGATGTAGCATCATTTTCCCAGGTCAAATATTTGCAAAGCAATGAGCAGTTTATTGGCCATTTCCGACAAGAAACAATTCCTGAAATTTTTACATATTTTGTTTACAGAGTTAGCTGAGGTCAGTTCAGTGTGCAGAGCCGTAAATGTTTTCACAGTCAGGCATGGAGAGCAACTGTTGAATAGAAACTGCCCAAAACAGGTTACGTTACAGTTTAAGAAATGAGACTTAACATTGAGACAGCAAATACCTTCACTTAGTATAGAAGTGTTTACATTTTTGTCTACATTTATGATAATCTGTGAGCTATAATAATGACTGATGCTTTATAGGGGGCTTAATATGTGCCAGGTAGTGTATTATGTGTTGTTTACATCACCCTGTTTAAACTTCCCAAATATTTTCTGCTATATGCCAATGAATCCCCAATTTTAGAAAAAGAAATCAAAAGATTAAAGTAGTTCAGTAACATGCCCAAAGTCATACATCTGGCATAGGATGAAGAAATATTTCAAATTAAGTGTGTGTTAAGTCAGAACATCATAGGTTCTCACAAGCACTTACTGGGACCTTTCCATATGTTGGTAAGTGAAACTGTAGTGAAATCATATATACATTAATGTAATAATTTGGATCATCTTTGACCAGAATCAATGCACTGAAGCATGTGGTAAATGTATTACACATAAAATTTATTTTTATTTCATGTCTGACAAATAGAAATAAAAGAAAGAATAAGAGAAGATTCTAATTAAAAAATAATCAGTATTCTTCCTACTTCTGTCAATTTTTTATTACTACTCAAATATTCTTTCTTAAATTAGAATATAAGTCATAGATAACATTTTCTATTTCTATAGAAATGCAAGTTGCTGCCTCACTTTTTTCTCAACTGTTTCATTTCTAGATAAAGGTCTTTTGCAATATCAAGATCATCTTAAATTCATTAGAAAAAACATATGTGATATTGTAAATGTCATTTATGTCAGCAGCAACTTATTTTTTTCTATTCACACTTATGTGGGGCTTTAATTTATCATGTCATCTACCATCTGGTTTTCAGGAGATTTTTTTTTATTACATTTTAATAAAGAGCATATTGAACAAAGCAATTTTTGTTGCTAAGTAAAGTATACAGGCATTTACATTTTTTCCTGGTAACTTTTCATTGATAATCATTTGTCATTTAAAGTTTTGGTTAGCCTATTTTATGGTTGCATGGAAAAACCCCTTCTAACTATGTTTAGGGGCTTAATAGATAAAAAATAGCATAGCAGGTATAGAATACCTGTTAGGGGCTGGCCAGTTAGCTTACTTGGTTAGAGCTTGGTGCTGATAACACCAAGGTCAAGTGTTTGGATTCCCTTTCAGCCCAGCCACCAAAAACAAACAAAACAAAACAAAACAAAAGACTTAAAAAAAAAAATACCTATTACACAAAAGGTATTTTTTATGTTTCAAAACTATTTTGCTTTTCTCTTTATAAATCTTGGAATAATTACATATATGTGTTTGGAGGGAAATAGAAATAACCAGTGCATCTTGTCATATCTTCCTTAAAGCTTTAACAATTTTTTTTGAAGTTCTTTTTCAGTTGCAGTGTAATGCTCCTAAAAGAGATGTGCCTTTCCAAATCTATTACTTATTGTTCCCTTAATGAGAATAATCAATATTGGCTCACCGCAAAAGAATCAGGATTAGATCAGCACTTTGACCCTGGAATTTCCTGTAAACAATAACCCCATTGTGAATAATCTATGGATGAATTCATTAGTCTAAAATAGGAGTTTAGTCACCCAAGGCTGGCCATATTTTATTTTAATGTATCTTCTTCTATACTATATTATTGACTCATGAAAATGCATTGTTCCAGAGTCTTTTGCTATCTAGAAAAATATTCATTGTGGCATTTTTGGACCCTAGTGCAATATCATCTTTTCTACATAAATAAGACATCTAGAATCTCCATATTCTGTACTTCAGTTTCCTCCAAATCTAATGTCAAAAAAATTATCTGATTAATGGAAAACATAAAGAAAATACGAGCTATATTTATAGGCTGCCCTGGAATTATTATTTTTTAAAGGTAAAGAAACCAAAAAGAGAGTTCAGCGTCAGGAACTCCTGACATGTTTTTCCTAAGCTTCTCATTTGCTTTCAGGTCTGGAATACCGTGAAACAGTCAGATAGACGTTGGTGAACCTTTGATCTCACTCTATTTAATTAGGGAAACCAACAGGATCTTTTACGTGTAGAGGCCAGTGATGTGTAAAAAGCCGTGTGTAATGTGAAGCCTGACAAATTGTGGTGAATATTTTTGGACAGCAGACTGAGCAGGCCCTTTGTTGTCTGTGCACTGTCAGCTTTTGACTCAAAGAGAGTGGATTAACATAAAAAGAGAATCCTCCGTTCCTGGGGCATGCCTGGAAAGCATGAATGTGCCTCTTTTGATTCTGTTTTTTTCTTTCTTTTTTTTTTTTTTCTTAGCTAGGTCAGGTACAATATAAAACCATCTACAATTTATAGCCTTTAGCTTTTTTTTTTTTTTTTTTTTTTTCGAGGGCAGGTAAAAAATAAAACCATCTAAAATTTATAACCTTTTGCTTTTTTTTTTTTTTTTTTTTTCGAGGGCAGGTAAAAAATAAAACCATCTAAAATTTATAACCTTTTGCTTTTTTTTTTTTTTTTTTTTTCGAGGGCAGGTAAAAAATAAAACCATCTAAAATTTATAACCTTTTGCTTTTTTTTTTTTTTTTTTTTTTTAAATTGGCTTTAGATAGGTAACTATCTGCTCAATGCCTCAGTTTTCCCTGGTGTAAATTAATAATATCTATCTCTTCTGTACATATACAGTAGCAGTCTTCCAAGGATTAATAAGCTAAAGGGTTTCAATCACTTTGTGTTTCTCAATGATATTATCATGTATTATAATATATTAAATTTAATTTACACATAATCTCCAGGGGAAACATGAAAAATACTCTTTTTAAGGAATTTCCAGTGCAAGATATGACTTCAAAGTAATGAGTTTGATTTTTTTTTTCCGTGTTGTAGGGATAGTGTATGTTTGTGATATTTACTTGTATGGTACTTAAAAAATGAAGGAGCATGTCTAAGTTTCAGCTTCTCCTAATCACTGTTGAACGATTCAGGATCTAAACTCACTGATCCTTGAAGTCAGGTAGCTCTACCGCATCAGTCAAGCTTATATGTTATTATTTTTATCCTTACAGAGTACCCTATTCTCTAGGGTCTGTTTACCTGGGTGCATTTCCCATAAAGCCCTAGAATGTTCTACCCCATCCCTGCGGTATTGCCAAGGAGTGTTATCTCTCAAACACTGACAGGACCTACAGATCTCAATCTTCTGGAATGTCCTGGAGACTCCCCCTTCTCTCTGCTTTAGCATCCCAGTCCTTCATGCTTTCTGGCATAATCCTTCAATCATTACAGTGCTTAAAGTTCAAAAAAATTTGTAAAAAAATCTACCTGCAACAAAATCACAAACCTCCATCTCTGTCCCCATTCTAGGCAGTTTCACTATTACACAGATGACTCTGCCCCAATTACAGTTTTTATCTCTGATTTTCTTCAGTATCCTATGCTTTGAATGCACATTATACTTGCAGAAGCAAAGGAAAAAAGTACTGACCACATGTCAACCATGTCACCCCTTTTGTATTCTTCTTTCGATAGGTGTACAGCCTAACTGAAGGCAGACATATGTGAAGACCCCTTCTGTTGCATTGCATTAGACTTTTGTGCTATCCATCCTTGGCCCAGCTTTTCATGGTGTGTTTAAATGCCCAGATGTTCTCAGAAACTTCTAAACTTCTATTTTCTGGCCACCCAACATGCTCATGCTAACCACTCAATTTTGTGAATTACATAAAAAAAAAGCTAGGTCATCCAAGAAGACATTCCTTGGTCTCACGCTACCCTGACACCCACCCCATCCTTTCATACCTAAAATTCATTAGTACAGTATAATTATTTGTTTTATTATTTCATTTTTCAGGTTATAAATCTCCACTTATTTTCTCTAAGCTTTATTCACCATACTCTCTCCATTCTTCCTTTGTCTTAGCTTACTCCATTAATTATTCTTGACTTCTTTAATAATCTATTTTCAATATTTTAAAAAATAATTGTTTCTTCCCACATTTTTGTCCAATTAGTTGTTATTTAGCTTAATCCATCATATATTTTTAAATACTCAGTACATGGGAATCAAATTTCTATGCACTATAGGATAAATAGCTCACAGTAGTTTTGAAAAGTTTCTTTGATCTTGCTCACACATTCAAGAGACCTTACAGATTTTCGTCTTTTTTTCCTACATCTCCAAATATCTCATAATACTCACAGTGTGTTTAGTATTTCTCCTAAAACTCTTTAACTCATTACTCTTTGGCTTTAGGCCCCATCACCAAGTGACACTATACTTAAAGTTCAATAATGACCTCCCTCTTAAAACATCTTATGACTTCTTTTTGGATGTTGTTTTAAATTGTGTTTCCATTGCATGTAACACTATAGAACAAAGGTTATATTTAGCACTATTTTTTTCTCGATTCTGTAAAGGTGCACTTTCCTGAATCTGTTATTAATCCACTAACCATTCCCTCTCAGCTTCTCTACGGTTTCATTATTTTCACAATCCTCTCCACTGACACATTTTCCTTAAGGTATTTATCTGTGGCACTGATTCCTTCACCCTAATCTCAGTGTTTTCCCTAGATTTTATCAACTTCCTCATGAGATTTCAAACATTACCTTTATATATGTTTCCTTAGATCAGCTTCCCAATTTGGATTATTTCCCTATTTTTCTGATTTGCACTGGGACTGTCCACAGGGCATTTTCAAATGAGTCTGCCTTAATCTACCACCCAGTATGCCCCAAAATGAGTTCATTATTTTTACAGAAATATTCTTCACTCAAATTTAGCATCTACATTAATGGTATTACTTCAGCTTCTCTGGTAGAAATCATTTGCCCCTTGCAAGAAACATGTTCCCAATGCAACAAAGATCTGATATGTTTACACTTAAAATTGTTTTATTTAAAGAGAAATATGTGTCCTTTCCTTTGATTAGATCACAGTCATATAATTTTAGAGCTAAGAGACTTTAGAGAGCATTAATTTCCCCATTGTTTAGTTGAGAACCCTGAGGCTTTGTGGGAAAAAAAAAATCTCTGCAAGTAGTTAGTGGCTAAATCAGGTTTAAAACAAGTTTCCTTGACTCCCAATCTAATAAATCTAATGTTCTTTTTACCATCATTGTTTATGAACTTGCATCTTGTTTTCCTAAGAATCCTCTAATACATCCTTTACTCCACCTTCATTATTTGATTTTTCAAACATTTAAGAGTTATGTGATGCCTTTTAAATGTCATACATTGAAATAGTCTTACTATCTTGCATATCACATAATGTTATTACCTGATGAAGAAAATAAAATGACTTCACAATTTTTTTTAATAAAGTTCAAATTCCTTAGAAATGTGATCTATGACCTGGTCCTAATTCTTCTTTTCAACTTAATTTTCTACTCCTCTTCCCAGGTGCTCTGCATAACAGCCTCATAAGAATAACGAGTTCTATAAAGACATCATGAACTCTCACAACTCAGTCTTTACTTACACCCTATGCTCCTTCTGAGTCAAATGGACAAAACAGTTTGCAATCTTCCTTTAAAGTGAAGCATGGACACCATTATAATAAGGTGGATAAGTGATCATGCTTTGGAGTCACACAGTTCTAGGTTTGAATATTGACCCTGACACCAGCAATGTGACCTTAAACAAGTACTGTAACAATGCTGACTGAAAGTTCAATTGTTGGTGAATGGTCTTACCATTATTTGCCTTGTGAAAGTAGGATATCCTCGCTTTCCTATTGCTATTAGGAGTAGAGTTGCCACTGTAAAAAAGAATAAAAGAAAGAAGAGGAGGAGAAGGTGGAAAATATGAACCCTTGCTCTGTTTAGAATTCATCATCTTATTCCTTGTGCAGTTTTTGTAGCCTACTTATGTACTTCTTGTACATTTTGTTTGACAGATTATATTATCTTACCATGTTTTATCATCTGTGACTTAAATTCAGGAAGAGTATTTAATTCAAATTTGAATCTTCTTTAATGTCTAACATCATCTTGTACACAGTAAGGTCTCAGTAAATATTGAAATAAATAATGCTGAGTGTCCCAGATAAAGGACTACAGGAATCCCTTGGCTGTCATAGGTAGAGAAGGACCATGTCACAGGATCAGTCTCTGAGCTTATGCAGTCAGAATGCTTTTTATTGTACATCACGGCCTCTGATGCAGGATGTTAGAGGGAGCAAAATCAAGCTGACCACAGAACAAGGAGGGGTTGGCACTGTCTCATCTCTGCTATTGATTTGTGATTGTTAGCCTACCCTTTCTTAGATTTCTCTTTATGAAGATAAAAATATGGACTTATGCCAGTTAAATCCACATAGACTAATACTTTAAGCACAAATATGAAAAGTTAAAGCTCTCAAATGCACTAATTTGAGTAAATTAGATGGCTTTTGCTGGACTTAACGATTATTGGTAGCTCTAGAGGCAGGCTGTGCTTACTGTATGCATATATATACCTGAATTCGATGCAGATATAACATATATTTTAATATAGGAATGTGGCACTTTATCTTGGGATTAATAACCCCATGCTTTTATTTAATGAAATTGAGGTTTTACAAAATATCTTTGAGATTTACACAGATTCCGCTTTTTACATGTTCAAAATTCATTATGCTAAAAATGGATTGATGGATAATTTTTTAAAAATCATGACTATGTGGGTTTTACTAACTATGATTTCATAAGTTTGAGAATATGTATCTTAAAGTTTCCGATAATGAAGAAGACTATATTTTCAAGAAAAAATTCTGCTAAGTAAAAATGTTTTGTGCTGCAAATAGAAGATGCTTCTGGAAGCAACATATTTGCTAAGTGAATTATTAGGGATGTGCAAAGATTAACATCTTATTTAGAAAAATGAATTTCTTCAAAATCTTGGTTTTAAATAATAGAAAAAGTGACAAATATCATTGCCATCATTGCCTCCGGGTGCCAATTTCAATTTTAAGCTTGATAATTTTAGTTTATATTTATTTTGTCTGTGGAGATGTTCAGCTTCATTGTGAAGCAGTAAAATTTGACTGATAGAATACATTTAAGTTAACTCTTCTTACATATTTTGTTTATATGTTATTAGAATACTTATTTGCTTAATTGAATTTCAGTTACTTCAGAAACTTCCTTAATTATAAATCATTTTTCTTTAATAAGACATCAATAGTTATCTCTTGGATTTTAATTTATTTGTTGCAGTTTGCCAAGTATTTTTACACTTATTATCTGTTCTTGCTCAAAAATGATACCTTGAAGGAATCTTCCCTTTGAGTGGGATCCCAAGGCCCACAGACGTTAAATGATTTGACCAAAGCCACATAACTATTTAGTGGCAAAACTAAAATTTGAAATGAGATTTTATAACTTAACTGTTTACTAATTAAGCCTTTCATTTGTTTAACAATTTCTTCCCATGAACCAAGAACTACTTTAAGCACTGGGATTATATAAAGGCAAAAAAAAAAAAAAAAAAACAGATGATCTCAGTGTTCTCATGGAATTTACATACTAACAAGGGGAGAAAACTAATAAACATCTTCAAGTAGAAAATAGTTACACAAACATAATAAAGCTGAGTAATATGATAGAAGGTGACATAAGACTTGAGTAAGATTATTCTTGCATAAGAGAGTTCCAAAAGACCTCTTTGAGCTGGGATGATATTAATGACAAAAAAGAAAGAAAGCAAGAAAGAAAAGCAGAAAAAAAAAAAGTCTTCTACACCACAATCTAGCAGAAGGAAGTTCAGTTTTTTTTCTTAAGTGTAAATATTCTATATACTTATTGTGTATTTCTCTTATTATTTTTCTTTGTATATAATCTAATATGAAGGTAGATGGTAGTATTCATACACACATGGTTAGGCTAGATAATGGGCAAAACTACGTGGTGCACTTTCCTATCAAGGGGGAGTAAAATGATTAACACATTAGGATTTCAAATTATTCTCTCAAGGTCTCTGAGAGAAACTTGCTGTATTTTAGACATGCTAATAAAACCCCCCAAAATTAATCACACGATTTTAATATATACATTTGGGACTCACATTATTTGCTTATAAACATAGGATTATATCAGGGAATATACACACAAATCTTTGTTGCTTTCCCTAGTTAAGTATTAGAAGAATATTGACTGAATGTTTAAAATATTAAGTTACAGAATCATGGAATAATAAAATTTGGAATAAATCTCAAAGGTCATCCCATCCAACTTCCTACAAGGTACAGGTAGGAATATATTTATTTTAGTAACTCCAATCAAATTGCTTTCCAACAAAAAACCTTGATGACTTCTTCGTGATCCTTAGTATTAGGCTCAAAGTCATTATTGTGACTTATAAGGCCATACATGAGAAGGGATTCTAACTGACTATATCTGAATGCTATTGACAGGTTCTAGATTTAAGAAGCCTTGTTTTCTGAAGCTGTAGAGAGCTTCGTTGTCTGCTTTATTTGCAATAGTCACTGAACTGTTAAAAAAAAAACATACCCACATTTTAAGTTAGTAAAAAAAGATGGCTTAACACTAGACAAAATGTTTTTAAAAAATTTCTCTAAGCCTCAAATTTTTCTTTTGAAAAATGAAGATCCATTCATTTTTTTTTCTTTTTTCCTTCTTTAGACAAATCTTCATTTACTTACTATCCGCATTATATCAGGTATTATTATTAGGATTACAATACCATAATGAACAACATAGTTGGGATTTCTACTTTCAAAAAACTAACATTCCACTTACATGCTTGTGAAGGAGATAGACAATACACACATAAAAGAAAGAATGACTAAACAGGTTTTTTATGAAGAAAATTAAGAGTTTTATGTAATAGAGAAAATTAGGGAGATCTTAAAGGTTGATGAGGTGAGAAGAAGTTTAGATTGTGACCTGATCGATGTAAAGAGCCAGGGGAAAAATATTACAAGGAAAGGGAGCAACCAGGGGAGAGGCCTAATGTGGCAAAGTGTTTAGTGTTTTCTGAAAAGTAACAGGAAGCCAGTGTGATAGGAAGTTGGTAACTGAAGGCTGTGCTATCAAATGAGCTTGGAGTTGGGTTTAGGCTTAATTCCAAGAGAAGGCAAACCATTAGAGGGGTTTAGGCAAGAATTCCATTCCATTTATATTTGTAAAATGATTGCTCAGTTCTTTGGTAATGGGTCTAGGAAGCAAGAGTAAAGCTGGAAAGACCAGTTTGAAGGCTATTGCATTATTTCTGGGGATAAAAGATAGCAATGTGGCGAAGGGTGGCAGCAGTTGATATGAGATGTGGGTGCATTGGGAGAACATTTTGAAGGTAGAATCAACAGACCTTGATATATAATACAAGAAAAAGTAATTTATGAAATATGAATGCCCGACTTCTGACTTTTGTAAAATAGATTAATAGTGGTGTTAATCAGAAGAAAATATATTTGTAGATGTATATTAGAAAAAGTCTTTTGAGCCTTTAACAAAAATCATTAGAAAAAGAAAGATAAATGTAAATACAAAATGTAGTTTAAAGCTTACACTTAAAATATCTTTTACATTGTAATAGTGAATGTTTCTCATAGTAAAAGACAATCTACAAACAAGTTAAAAAAAAAAAAACAACCCAAAAGGATCAACATTTAAAGAAAGTGAAGACGGGGCCAGCCTGGTGGCACACTGCTACAGTGCGCTGCTTGGGAGCGTGGCGGCTCCCTCCCGCTGAGGGTTCGGATCCCACATACAGACTGGTTCCTGCTCACTGGCTGAGCTAGGTGCAGGCACAACACCGAGGGTTGCGATCCCGTTGCCGGTCCCGGCCCAGTACAGGTGCGACACTGAGGGTTGCGATCCGTTGCCGGGCACGAAAAAAGACAAAAAAAAAAAAAAAAAAGGGAAGACTAGTGTGCACTTTGGAAAGAAATTTATAATTTTAAATAAGAAAAATAAAGCAAACATTCTGGTAAAATTGTGAGCAATGATATTCATAGGCAATTAAAAAATAAATACAAGTATAAATGACAGATTTATTCTGCCTCATCAGAGATCAAACCAATGGAATTTTTAGCAATAAAACTGTCAGAATAAAATATAAAGAAAAATATTGAGTCAAGAGTATGAGGGAAACAGTCATTCTAATCACATCATGAACATGTAAGTTTGATGTAAACTTTGTAGGAAAAAATGCCAATATATAGCCAAAGTATTTAAAATAACCTCCTTTGACATAGTAATTCTTGTTCTTGGACATTAGCGGCAAATAAATGTGTGCAAAAATTACCTATAGGATTGCGATATTGTCTATACCAATAAAACCTTAGAACTAGCTCAATGTTCAATTATAGGAAGTTGGCCAAATAAATGATTGTAAGTGTATATTGTAAATGCATTTTTGGGGGAGTAACTGTTGACATGTAAAGATATCCTCAAAATCTTGTTACATGAACATACATGTTTAAAAAACATTGCACATGTACATTTATGTTTTTCTATAACATATGAAATAATACATAAATAAGGACATGATAGGTGTGATGGATTGACAGATGATAAATAGATGGATAAATGGATAGATGGATGAATAGGTAAATAGATTGATAGAGCTATAGAAACAGGCAAAGTCCAGAGAAGACAACATAAATAAGTCTGGACATTTCAAAGAGAAGGAATTTATTACAGGCAATTGTTTACAATGTGCTAGAAGAACAGGAGAGAAAAGAGAGGGATGGGTGGACCAGTATGGGGACTGAAATGGCAAACAGAAAGAAATGGCGATGCCCAGTGATGAGAAACTGCTAACGCTCCTGCGGTAGTGTCTGGAAAGCTGCAACTATAGCTGTAGTGTTGGAACATTATTATGGTAGGTTCTGGATATACTGAAAAGGTGCTGCTTAGGCCAAAGCCAGAACCATCAAAAAGGCCAGATGCCAACTCCTTCCTTCTCTGTCTGCCTCCCAGCACCCACACATTGTAGTGTTAGCAGACTCCTGGTATTGGTGGCAACTGTCATATGTCAGAACACAAAGAAAGAATCTCCTGTCATCCTTTTGCCTTTTGATCTCCAGCCAGTGATCTTTGTTGTCAGGAGTTAATAGGAAGCCACTAGGCAGCCAACAACAACAAAAAAAATATACTGTGCAGATTCCCAGTCCCAGAAATAGAGTAGGGTACAGAAGGGCAGGTGTGAGAAGAAAGAACAAAAGGTAGATAACCAGGAGAGACCGGCAGACAGAAGGAGAAAATAAGGTGAGGAGGAGGAAAGAGGGGAGAGAAACAATAAAGGCAGCCTGGCAGGTGGGAAGGAAGAAAAGAAAGAAGGAAGAAGGTAGAAAAGGAGAAGGAAGACAGGGAGGAAAGAAAAATAAAGCTCTGGATACAGACATCAAGAACTGAATAGTGATTATCTTTGATGCTTCATGAAATCCTAAGTAATTGTCTCCTATCATTAGCCACTTAATTTTCTTACTATAGTTCATGTAGGTATGAACGTCTATGTAACTTTGAGTGTAACTGTAATGCCATTCATTTGTGATCTGTGTCTTTGAAGACTCTATTTTGTTACAATTCGCAGAGATAATGAATACATCCTCTGTGAAGGATATATTTCAGTGTTCCTGAGTAAAAAACAGTTGGTAGCAGAGCATTAATACTATATTTTTATTGTAGTAAAAAAAAATAGAATCAAGGCTACAAATACATAATTCTTATATTCATATTCAATATTGGCTCTGGATAAGACTTATAAGTGTATTTGCTAATTTAAGTCATTGTATAAAATATTAAGTGTCTTTTCATATGTTTATATCCCATTATTGCAATCTAAATTTCTTTTTTTTACCTAGTAATTACTTAGTCAGACCAAATATATACTGTACATTGGATTCAGATGTATTATTTGAAGATTAAACTTTTGTTTATGACTCAAAATGGAGCAAGAGCTTATAAGGTATATAAACTATTTGAATCAATCTTTATTCTATTACTTAAAATTATTTTATTTATATTTATGTTGTACCCTCCAAAGAAGCAAGAAAATTGAAAAACAATGTATTCTTCTACTTTATATCAACATTCTAATGTCTCTCCTTAATGCTCAATATAAAATAAATTTTTAAAAATGTCGTAACAAACTGGAAACTGTTATAGTGTACATTGTCCTTCAAGTCTTTTTTCATTTTTGTTTGCACGAAATAAAATAGACATCTTGGAAAACTGTTTTTAAAGTTTTAAACAATCTATTTGTGCTAATGCATAGAGTTCTTGTGAAAGAAATTTTACTTAGCAAAATAATGAAGTGATAACAAGTCTCAGAAATTTTATTTCAATAAACTTATGACATAATTTGGAAACAGAAAAAAAGTCTCTAAAAGTTTTCATTTCAAAAAATTATTTCAATATATATAACGGAGACCTATCACAATTTTATTTTAAAACTTACTCTTATAGAGACAAAATTAATTTTTTTTGTTTTGGTGTATTCATTTATTGTGTATTTAATAGTATTTTGTTTCATATTACACTTTTTTTTTCCTTTTTGTCTTTTTTCGTGACCGGTAACAGGATCGCAACCCTCAGTGTTGCGCCCGTACCATGACCGGCCACGGGAGTGCGCCACCGGGCCGGCCCCATATTACACTTTTTGATAGCTCTTGGAATTGCACAGTTTGTAATAAGTAAAACATAAATTTTTAAGTGTTGTGAAAGTCGATGGCAAGATAGAATTTTTTGGCAGTTTGAACAATTCAGGGGTCAAAGAGAAATAGAGAAAATGCCCTGGAAGAGAAGCATATTATGTTAGGAAACAGAGACAAATCAATAACTATATTTCTTTGACATATCAGTAATTGGAAAGAAATCCATATGGAGAAATGGAGAAAAACAAAAATTAATTAAAAAGCCTTGTTTATCTTTTTCATTTAATTGTATAAAAAATAAATTAATGATTTCAAACTCACTTATTTGGGCAATGTTACTTAGCTGAGTCTACTTCTGTTACTTAGAAATTTCACTAGTGCTGTATTCATTGCAAACAAGGATAAGGAAACCAGACAGCATCTTCTTCCATACTGTCCCAATAACAACACTATTTTGTAATGATAATAACACAACAGTTCTTTTAGATTCTATTTACTTCTTCTTACGTGCTTTACAGATAATATTTCCTCATCATTTTCCATGAAGTAAATATTAATTACATGGTAAACACATAATGCTGTAAATTTAAAAATCCTGTTATCCCCATTTTTCAGGTAAAGATATTGAAACTTACAGAGGTTAAATAACTTGCCCAGTTGAGTACCGTTGGGGAGTGGTGAGGCAAGGCTTTGAATCCAATTACTCCCTCTTCAGAGTTGAAACTTCCACATTTTCATGGTAGCCGTAATGAAGCACACATCTATATTAGACATTTAAGATATATTTTATGCTTTGGAATTTGTAACTGTTATAAAAATTAGCAGACAGTTGTGGCTTTGAAATCATATTAACAGTATATGGAACCTGAGTCATATAGAGATACTTACTGTTGATATTGCCTGACAGGTAAAAGCACATACAGGAGTCACTACTTATCCGAGGTTTGGCTTCCCTGAGTTTCAGTTACCAGTGGTCAACCGTGGGCTAAAAATATTAAATAGAAAATTTCTGAAATAAACAATTCATGAATTTTGCATTGCTCCTATTCCACCCGCCTGGGATGTGAATCATCCCTTTGTCTAATGGATCCATGCTGTCTACACTACCTGCCCCATAGTCACTCAGGAGCCACCTCAGTTATCAGGTTGACTGTCAGTGTTGCAGTGCTGTGTTCAAATCACTCTTATTTTACTTAGTAATGCCTCCGAAGTGCAAGAGTAGTGATGCTGCCATATTGTTATAATTGTTCTATTTTATTATGAGTTATTGTTAGTCTCTTACTGTGCCTAATTTACAAATTAAACTTTTCTATAGGTATGTATGTATAGGGGGAAAAAAGTATATATAGAGATCGGTACTATCCATGTGCTCAGGCATTAACTGGGGGTCTTGGAATGTATTTTCTGCAGATAAAGGAGATTACTATATTGGCTTTTTTTAGTTGTTAGCATTACAATTATGTAAAAATATATTTGTTTGCATATGCAGGTCAATATGTAATGAAATTTTGGTTAAAGGAAGAAATATGGGTGATATTATTGTTGTTATTGATAGCATTTTTCTTAAAACTTATAAACAATATAAAATATCAATAGAAATAACAAGTATGCTGACTTTAATGTCTAATTTGAAACGTTTTAAAAAAAGCTATTATATATTCAGTTTGCAGAAAAAAATAGAGAGAGTGTGAAAGAGAGAGAAAGAGTTTTACTTTTGTTCTGGATGAAAAAGAAAATTTTCAGTGTTCTAAGATATTACTTTTTTTCAATTACACTTACACATATACTTAATACACTCGTATACAGGCTAGTCTGGTGAACACTGTTCCACTTTATTGTGGCATATGGCAGGCTGGAGGAGACTTTATTCTGTTTTCACATCGTCTGGTCATATTCAACTGGACTCTAGGCTCTTTCCTTTGAGCTGTTTTGCTGCTTTGTTACCGCTGTCTGCTTGAAGTTTCCACAGCCCACTGCTTCATGGTCAAAGACAATAACCCTGAGCTGGAGCCAGAAGACTTTCTTATTGCTCACATGGACCTCTGAACAGAACGCTTCATCTTTCTCTATGTGGGTTCTTAGATTCTACTCCCAACAATTGCGACCTGCTGACTACTGAGTGAATTTACACCGAATGCTGACATACTGGGAAATATAACTAGATCTCTGAGGCAATATCCACAGACCTATAAAGAAAACACATGAGGATGAAATTCAGAGTGCTTGCATTTACCCACAGTGCTGGGCATTTACAAGACCCGTAGATCATAAGGCTTAACGATACAATCTTGAGAGTTTAGTATCAGTGCAGACAGACAAAAGAGTCCATGTCGATACCTGCAGTGTGGAAATAAAGAATAAAATCTCTTGTTTATTCCCATGCCTTTTTTCAGATCATTAAATGGTTCTTTGGAGGCAGATGATATCGTATTTACTCATTCTCCCAGTGATATTTAAACTAAACCTTGCCTTTTCTCTATATTTAGTTAGCACATAGAAGAATAATTGAAAACGATGGACTTTATTTTCATAGGGGAAAGTGGATACAGAATTATTGATTTTCCCATGAATGTGAAAATGTCAAATAAGCTTAAGATATACATGGCATGGTACACACCTTTTCTTTGTACATGAGTCATTCTTTCTCTCAAGGAAAAATGTGATTGGATTGTTTAATTTCATATGGTCTGATTCTAGTACTACTAAGCTGGGAATTTCTTACTGAGAACTATTATTATGCTATGTAAGCACAGGAATATGCTAGGTAAGCGCAGCTCATCATAGACATATTTAGAAACTGTATATTATTAGGAACTTGACAAAATTAGAGTTTATACCCTTCTATAGGCTAGTACTCATTTTTATGTCTAGCAATGAAGCAAAATGTTTAGAATATTTACAATATGCCAAGAGACCATTCTAGGGTTATTTGATAATATTTTTATATTAACTACATTTGTTATTCTTCTGCTTAGGATCTTTTATCTTTTTGTTTTCTATGTCTGAGCAGATCTCTACCCTGCTTTTTTTCCCAATGTATGAGGAAGGTCTTTGCCACAAGGTGATATTCATTCTGACTCCTTTTATTTCTCTTAGGGCAGATAGGATAGGTCATGTGAGGTTCATTCATAGCTCCATTACTGCATTTGGGGCTGTTAAAATGGACAGATCCTGCTGTGATTTTTAATAGCAACCTTCACAGCAAGTCAACACATTTTCAGTCAAATTGTCTCATGGAAACTTCATAAATATTACTAATTCTGGGAAACTTGTTTAGTGATCTTGATGTGGTTTGAGATAAATAACTGCTACAAATTGCTTTTTTTACAACCCTTTATTTTTCCTTTAAAAAGGGAAGGAAAGAAAGAAACATTAAATGTGAGGTAAGGATTAAGGGGTTTGCAGGACTGTAAAAGGGGAAGTAATAAAGTTTACTGTTACACTGGGTAACATGAACTAAAGGAGCCTATCAATTCAATCAAGTTCAGTTAGTGTGTTGTGACAGATTTAATATTCCAGGTCAATGTATTGGACCATGAGATCTAAGTATCCATCTAAAAGTTGTAAGGTGGCCAAAAGTTATATCAACTTTGGTGGTGATATTTCATCCTTATTTGAGCAGAACAACTACAGGACTACGAAGATAAATTACTAAGGATTCTCATATTACACTCTTCTCTGTTGGGCCGTGTGGCATGGACTTGATTTGTGTGATATAGCGTCTTTTCTTAGGAATCCTACCAAGAGGTGCCAATGAGCATGATAGAAGGCTAAGGTAATCTAATTCAACAAATCTCATCTTGGAGTCATTGAGATGGTTTAAGGTTTTTGAGCATAAAGTGTTGAAGTGGATGCTAATAAAAGCAGATAAAAGAAACTTTTGTCACATTTACAATAAGATGGAATAAAATGGGAACTGGCATTTATCATGTTCCTTCTTAAATCAATATTCCACTAAGAAGTTTCCATATATTCTGTTACTTCATTTACATAAGATTGTGATTAAGTTGAAATTCATTGAGGCAGTGTTTCTCAAGTGCTGAGTTATATCTGATCTAAAAAGAGCAAATATTTATCTATGACTTTCCCTTGGTCTTAGCTATTGTCATTAGTATATTCTACAAGAGACGAAATTAAAACTCAGAGAGTTTAAGTAACTTCCCCTAGGCTGTGTTGCTAACGGAATTGTTAATGTAAACACACTTTCCTGCAGGTATTTATAATTTTGAACAATCATACTGGACAAATCTCTTTAATTAGAAAGGAATTTTTAGGTAGGGTTCTTGTGAAATAGTGGTAAGAAATGTTATCTGTGTTTTAGAATGTGAATAACTTTGCTTTGTGATATATTTTCTTTTTGTGGATAACATGATGTTAGGATTATTTTTTCAAAGATGCCATGGCTTATATATTTATAATGAAGATATATTTACATTAATGTAGTCATCTATCAAGTAGTTCATGCTGATGCTTATCAGGTTGTGTGCAAACACGGCTAACATATGACTTCTGGTCTGTCATGCAGTACATTGACATAATCATCTGGAAAAAATAAATTCAGGGTCTAAGAATTTGGTTAGAAGACAGAGGGTAGATTACAGTACATGACAGATTGGCACTTTGCTTCAAGCAAGAGATTGATTGACCTATAGATTTTACTCAAAACGTTAATGTGCAATGCTGCAGGCATACAGGGGCATTAAGTTATCAAGATGGATAGGCAGGGAGTACTTATTTTCCTTGGTCCTACTTTCTTCAAGATAAATGTAGTGGAGAGGCAAAGAACAATGGGCATTGAGCACTTCAAGAAAGTTGAATTTGTCAGATCATAGCTAACAGACCGTACAGACAGACTTCTGAAACTTCTTTTCTCTACACTATCAAATGCAATTTGTGCTAAATATATTGTTGTTTTTCCTTATGTCATAAGCAGTTTATCAATTTTTTGAACATGATAATTTTTTCCATTACTATTCAGTTAATATTTGACTGATTCGGGGCCGGCCCGGTGGCGCACTGCTACAGTGTGCTGTTTGGGAGCGCGGCAGCACTCCCGCCGAGGGTTCGGATCCCACATACAGACCAGTTCCTGCTCACTGGCTGAGCGAGGTGCGGGCGTGACACTGAGGGTTGCAATCTGTTGCCGGACACGAAAAAAAGACAAAAAGTAAAAAAAAAAAAATATTTGACTGATTCGGGGCCGGCCCGGTGGCGCACTGCTACAGTGTGCTGTTTGGGAGCGCGGCAGCACTCCCGCCGAGGGTTCGGATCCCACATACAGACCAGTTCCTGCTCACTGGCTGAGCGAGGTGCGGGCGTGACACTGAGGGTTGCCATCCCATTGCCAGTCACAGTCCGGTACGGGCGCGACACTGAGGGTTGCAATCTGTTGCCGGACACGAAAAAAAGACAAAAAGTAAAAAAAAAAAAATATTTGACTGATTCACCCTTCCATTATAACCAGTTAATAAGAATTGTCATCTGACTTTATCAGGGACAGTCAATTGTTACTTTTGCACAAATTTAGTGGTCAGGAAATTCCATTTAGATTTAGGGTTATTTTGAGTATATTTCAGTAAACATAATATAATACACATATGACTGTATTAACTAAGGTGCTAAATTACACATGCACATATAAATTTCTTATGTAATAATGGCTGAATATAAGTTACTACCTACTAGATAGTAGATCTGTGTCATATGTTCTCTACAAACATCTTAATTTTTTCTATCAGTTATCCATTGTCATGATAATGTTGAATATCAAAGCATCCTAAACTGAGTGGCTTAAAACAACTGATTAGACTTTTTGCTCATGAGTCTATGGACAACTTCAACTTTTCTTCTGCTCTCATTTGAGCTCACTCCTTTATTAGGAGTCAGGTGGAGTCAGGTAAGTGTCTCTGTTAAACTTGGTCAGGCTTTCTCACTTGGCCTGAGGCCAGTTGGGTATCAGCTGCTCATGCATTTTCTTAACTTTGCTAGTCATAGTCTCTCATTATGCAGAAGACTAGCTCAGGCTTTTTCACATGGTGAAAGCAAGTGTCCGAGAGAGAAAGTAAATGAAATCATGCAAGGCTTTTTGAAGTCTGTCCCAGGAACTGTCCATTGTCACTTCTACTAAATTCTATTGGCCAAAACAATTCACAAAACCTACTCGGATTCAATTGACCAGGAATAGACTCCACCTCTTGATGGGAGAAGCAGAAAAGTCACATTGTAAAAGCACAGATTAAGAGAGGAATAGAGGATTAGGGCAAATTTTGTAATCAATCATACTGATCCCTCTTTTCTTACCCGGCCCAAATTACCTTCATTTAAAAGTGGTCATTCTTGCCTTATTTTGATTATCTAAGAAAAAGATTTTAACATTTCATCATTGAGGAAAATTTTTGATATAGATTTTTTAAAACAAACTATCACATTAGGGAAGTTTCTTTTTATTTCTAATTTGCTAAGGTTTTTTGTTATAAACAGATATGGAATTTTATCAGATAAATTTTTTATCCACACCTATTTCATTGATCATGCGATTTTTTTCTTTATGTTGCAATACACTGTGAGAATTTTTGAATGTTAAATGACTTTCACCTTCTGCATTAGTTTTTTATTTCTTCCACCGTTCAGTAGCTTAAACAATACAAACTTATTATCTTATAATTCTAGAGGTCAGAAATCCAGTACAGATCAGAGAGCTAAAATGAAAGTGTTGGCAGGACTGCATTCCTTTCTGAATGCTCTAAGAGAAGATCTGCTTTCTTCTTATTCTGGCTGTTGGCAGAATTCAGTTCTTTACGGTTATAAGACTAAGACTCCTGTTTTTTTTGCAGATTCTCTGTTGATGGCTGTTCCCAGCTTCTAAAGCCTGCAAGCATTCTTTTGACTCCAAGCCCCTTTCCTCCATTTTCAAAGCCATTAACAGTAAGTGGAGTTCTTCTCAAATCGCATCTCTCTGACCTGTCCAGGAGAGGTTGTCTGCTTTTAAAGATCCATGTGATTAGATTGGGTATCACCCAGATAATCTAGGATAATCCCCTCATCTCAAAATTCCTAACCCAGCTCATGTCTGCAAAGTCTTTTTTTTTTACCATGTAACAAAACATCTTCACAGGTTCTGAGGAAAGGGTGTGATCATCTTTGGGGGGCCATTTTTCTGCCTACCACATCTTCCCAGAACCAACTCACTGATCATTTTGCTAATATATTTTGTTTGGAATTTTGCATCTTTGTTGTATTAGAGAAATTAGTGTAATTTTTCTTTCCTTTTAAAACAGCTTTATGAAGGTATAATTGATATACAAAGAAATGTACAAATTTAATGTGCATAATATGACAAGGTTGAACATATGCATATACCCATGAAACTATCACCACAATCAATGTAAAAAACATATTCATTACTTCCAAAAGTTACCTTCTACCCCTTTGTGGTGGTGGTGTTTGTTGCTGTTTTTTTTTTGTGGGAGACTTAACAGGAAATCTACCCTCAACAAATTTTTAAGTGTATAGTACAGTATTATTAACTATAGGTATTATGTTGCATAGTAGATTGTTAAAGTTTATTCATCTTGCATAACAGAAACATTATATCCCTTGAACCAAAACTCCTCATTTCCTTCTTCCCACAGTCCCCGATAACCACCATTCAACTCTCTGCTTTTATGAGTTTGACTGTTTTAGATGCCTCATATGAGTGAGATTATACAGTATTTGTTCATTGTAAAAGCCAAGATAAGGGAACAACCTAAATGTTAACTAATATGTGATTGAATAAAGAAAATGTGGCATATATTTATAATGAAATACTATTCAACCTTTAATAATTAGAAAGTCCTGCCACATGCAACACTATGGGTGAACCTGGAGAACATTATTGTGAGTGAAATAAACTATCACAGAAGAACAAATGGCTCACGGTCTTTCCTCTTTTTAAATACAGGTGTTTGTCAGCAAAAACTACTCTCTCAGTACTGCTTTTGTAATATCCCATAAGTTTTATTATATTGTGTTTTCACATAATTTATTTCAAGATGTTTTATAATTCCCCTTTGATTTCTTATTCCACTCATTGGTTGTTTAGAAATGTGTTGTTTTGTTTCCATGAATTTGTGACTTTTCCATTTTTTTCCTTTTTTGACTTGTTTAATACCATTTTGGTCAGAAAAGATACTGGACATGATTTCAAATGTGACCTAAGACATGATCTATCCTGGACAATGTTCTGTGTGCATTTGAGAAAAATGTATTTTTTGCTGCCTAGTGGAATGTTCTGAATAAGTTTGTTAGGTTGATTTGGTCTATAGTGTTGTTTAAATCCACTATTTACGTATTGATTTTTTTCTGGATGTTCTATCCATTACTGAAAATGGAGTATAGAACTCTCCTACTATTACTATATTGCTGTCTATATTTTCCTTTCGATATGTCAATGTTTGCTTTATGTATTTAAGTGCTCTGATGCTGGGTGCATATATAATTGTTATATCTTCCTGATGAATTGATCCTTTTATCAATATTGAATGTCTTTCTTTGTCTCTTGTGACCATTTTTGACTTAAAGTCTATTTTGTTTGATATAATTATAGCCACACCTGCTTTCTTTTGTTTACCATTTGCACAGAATATTTTTTTCCATTTCTTTACTTTTAGCCAGTGTGCATCCTTAAATATAAAGTGAGTCTCTTGTAAATAGCACACACAGATATGACCTGACTAATGATGATTTGACTTACATATTTTTTACTTTATGATGGTTTCATGTGATGTAACCCCCATTATAAGTTGAGGAGCATCTGTAGTTGGGTCTTAGTGTTTTTTGTTTGTTTGTTTGTTTTAATCCAAGCAGGCACTCTATGTCTTTTGACTGGGGAGTTTAATCCACTTAGGTTAAAATAATTATTAATAGAAAAGAACTTACCATTTCCATTTTGTTAATTGTATGTCGTCTATCTTGTAGTTCTTTTGGTCTTCTTTTCCTCTCTTGATGTCTTCCTTTGTGTTTATCTACTTATTATAGTAATAATGTTTGACTTATTCTCTTTTTCTTTTATAAGTCTTCTATAGGTATTATGTTTGTGATTACTATGACGTTTATGTAAACCTCCTATGGTTATAACAATCTATTTTAAGATGATAATAACTAAACTTCAGTCACATATAAATACCCATCACTTTTACTTTTCCATCCTCCCACAATTTTTATTGATGTCATTATTTACATCTTCTATAATTGTATATCCATTTACAAATTTTTGTAGTTATAGTATTAATTTTTTGTATAATAACTTTTATACTAAAATTGAAAGTGATTTACACACTATTATATTACTACAATATACTGTATGTATCTATATATTTACCTTAACCAGTGAGTTTTATACTATTGTGTGCTTTTGTGGTGTTTAACATTCTTTCATTTCAGTGTGAAGAACTCCCTTTAAAATTTCTTATAAAGCATGCCTAGAAGTGATGGACTCCCTCACTTTTTGTTTGTTTGGGAAAATATTTTCCCTTCATTTCTATAGGATAACTTTGCTAAATATAATATTCTTATTTGGCAGTTTTTTTTTTCTTTTAGCACTTTTTAAATATTGTCCCACTACCTTCTGGGTTGTAAGGTTTCTGCTGAGGATTCTGATGACTGCCTTGTGGTGGTCCCTTGTACATGATAAGTAGCTATTCTCATATACTTTAAAAATTCTTTATCTTTGACTTTTGAAAATTTTATTATAATGTGTTGGAGATTCATGAATCTGGATGTGTATGTCATTCCCCACATTTGAGAAGTTTTCTGCCATTTTCTTTTTAAATAGCTTTCTGCTTCTTTTTCTCATTCTTCTTTTTGAACTTCCATAATGCGTATGTTGGTTCACTCAATGGTGTGCCATTAGTCCTTTGGGCTTTCTTCATTTTGTTCCTTTTCGTTCCTCTGTCTTGTCTCTGAGTTCACTGATTCTTTCTTCTGCTTGATCAAGTATACTACCAAAGCTTTCTATTTAATTTTTTCATTCAGTTATTGAATTTTTCAAATCCAGAATTTGTTTTCTTCTTTTTTGTGTGTTTTTGTTGTTGATATTTTCATTTATTTTGTGTATTTTTTAAAAAAAATTATAGAGTCGTCCATCTGTATTCTCTTATAACTCACTGAGCTTTTTTTTTTACAAATTATTTAAAATTCTTTGTCAGGCAATTTATAGACATCCATTTTTCTAGGGTCAGTTATTGGAGATTTATTTTTTTTTCCTTGGTCATGCAATATTTTTCTAGTTCTTCATGTTCCTTGTAGCTTTGCACTGTAATATGCACATTTAAAAAATAAGCGACCTCTCCAAAAGACCTTCCCAAATCAGCCTGGCTAGAGATTCTAGCAGTCTCTCAATTTTTTCTTATGGATGTTCATGCTCCATGCTTTCTCCTTCCTAGTCGAGTATAGGTTTCAGAGTTGTGCATCCTCTCCCAGTCTTGCAGAGCTGTGAATGCTGTAATGAAACACATACCTCTTTCCTTTGTTCTTAGCTGCCACCAGATGTTTAAATTATGCCAGTTCCCTCAAAGCTGCAGGGGAGATAGGCTAGAAAGAGGTCTCTGGGGTAGTGTCCCTAAATTCCAAGGACATTGAATGTACACTCTACTCTGTCTTTCTTTCTCCCTGGTGGAGGAGTTGTGGGCTAAAGTGCTTTCTCTCAGCTCTGAGCTATTCCACCTGGGGGAAGAGGCTGATATGGACAAAGTAAAATTGTTCTTCTTTCTCTTTTTAAGATGATGCTTTTTGGATTTGTGCTCCTCTGGGGTACTGCAACTTCTTAACTGGATTCTAGACTTTATGTAAAGATATTTTTGCTCTGTATATTGGTGTTAATCAGTATTTTTATGGAAAGAAGAGAGCTGGGGCCTTTGGCCATCTTAATGACATCAATCCCTGACTTTTCTTTCTTGTAATGTTTTTGCCTGGTTAGTTATCAAAGCTAAGCAGATTTCATAAACATTTTGGGTAGGAGTCTGTTTTCCTATGCTCTGGAAAAAATTTTATAAAATGGATTTTTTTTTCCTTTAAATATTAATGGGAATTTATAAGCAAAACCTTCTGGGTTTGTATTCCTAGTGACAGTTTTTAAATATATATGTAATTTAACTAAAAAAATCACTGTTCAAAATTTTTATTTAGTTTTTTGTAAGTTTTTAAAAATTATGCAATTTGGGAGACAATCTGAATATTAAAATTAATTGCTATGTAATTTTACAAATAATTTTCTTATTTTCATAAGAGGTTTGGTAGTATATTGTTTATTCTTGATATTTGTTATTTATGTTTACCCTATTTCTCTTTAATTTTGTCAAATAATTTTAATTATTTAATTCATTTATAAAACATTAACTTTTTATTTGTTGATTTTCTTGATTATATATTTGTTTTCTATTTCATTATTTTTATTCTTATATTGATTATTTAAATTTTGGTGGTTTCAATTTTCTGTTCTTCGCTTCATAACATCCACATACAGACTGCTGTTTTTTGTTCTTTTTTAATCATTTTGGATAATATATTGCATTAATTAAATTCTTTGAAATTCTTTAAACTTGCCTATGGCCCAGCATATGGTTAATTTTTCTAATTTTCCCATTTTGGTTAAAAAATATTATAGTATTATGCTGTTTTAGAGTGTGGTGTTCTGCAAACACCAGTCAAGTTTGCTATTCATGCTGTTAAATTCTTCTAACTACTTACTGACTTTTGGTATTGCTATTCTATCAATTACTGATAAATATGTGTCAAAGGTTTTTGTTCTGATTATAAATTGTGCATTTCCACTTTTATTTCTGTTAATTTTTCCTTACATAATTTGATATTACCTAAGTTAAGATTAACTTCCAGTGTGATTGATACTTTTATCATTAGATATGTTCTCTTTAACACTACTAATTCTTTTTGCCTTAGGTAGATCAGCTTTCATTGGGCTTAAGTTTGTGTAGTATTTCATATGTATTCCTTCATTAATAACATTTTTCTATCCTTATGAAAAGCTGTATCTCTTTCAAATGGTGAATAGCATTTATTTATATTTAAATCAGAATATTGTATTCATTAGTATTTAGTGTAATAATAAAAATGTTTTATGTATATAATCAATTGTTTTTATATATTTATTCCACTTATTTAATCTCTTCCTTCTTGAAGTTTTAAACTATATTTTTAGAATTTAGTTCTTTTGCTTTTAGTTTTTTGTCACTATGTTCTTTTAGTATTATTTGAATAGTTTCATTAGGGATTATAATATCCATTTTTGACTATTAAAGTGTATTGTAAATTAGTAATTTTATCTTTTCTTTTGCTCCATTTAACCTCTTCTGCTTTGAGTTGTCACATGCAGTTAAAAAAAAAATTAATGAACTTGTAATCCCACAATACATTGTTTTTAATACTAGTTCTTTCTATTTGAACTTTTCACTTTTTTTTTCTTTCTTTCTTTTTTTCAAACTCCTTTATTTTTGTGCTTTCTTTGCTATTAATTTTCTTGTGTTGGTGGCAACATGCTGTCACTTCCTTTGATTGCCTGAAAATATCTTTATTTTTATTATCCAAAGGTTTTTCTACTGGATATAACAATCTAGACTGGCAGTTACTTGTTTTAAGTAATTTTATTTTTTAAAATCATTTTGAAGATTTCATGCATTCTAGATTGGCTGTTATTTTTTAAAAAATCACTTTGAAGATGTCATTCCTTTGTCTTCTATATTTCATTTGCTTTTTGTTTTATCTTTCTTTTGTGTGTGAGTGAAGTTTTTAGTAATATCATCTATTTTTGATAGCAATAATCACATTCCCCACCACTTGGGTTCTTTTTAGATTTTCTTTTTGTCTTTGGTTTTCAGCAGTTTTACTGTGATGCAGCAAAATGAAAGTTTAATTTCTTTTTGGAATTAAAAAAGAACGTATTCTTCTTGGAGTTTGTAGCACTTCTTAAATATGTGTCTCAGTACTTTTTAAAAATATTGCCTCTGTCTCATTGTCTATCTTTTGTGTAATTGAGAATAGATTTATGTATTCATTTTACTTTTTTCTTTTTTTTTCTCTTTTCTCTTAATTTATTGACTATAATTTTTTTTTAAAGTCTATGGCTGAAAACATCAATATCTGCTTCTTCCCCAGGTCTGCTTCTATATTTTAAAATTTATTTTCATTAGTTTTTTTAAAGATAATTTATTATACATATATGTAGGATACAAAGTTGACTTTCAATATCTGTACTCAATGTGTGTTGGTCAGATCAGGATAGTTAGCTTATTCATCATTACAATACATCATCATTCTTTGTGTCCATTAACTAATTTCTCATTAACTCCCCTTCCTGTCTCCCTCCCTTACCCTTTTCTGTTTCTAGTAACCGCAGTTCTTTTCTCTCCTTCTAAAAGTTCAATGTACTATTGTGCTTGTTGTTTCTTTCTTTCTGTCTCTCTTTATTGTTTATTTATGGATTCAACTCCCACTTATGAGTAAGGACATGCAGTGTTTCTCTTTCTGAACTTGGGTTGTTTCACTTAGCATAATTTTCTCTGGGTTCATCCATGTGTTGCAAATGGCAGAATTTCATTCTTTTTTATGGCTTAGTAGTACTCCATTGTGTATAAATACCACATTTTCCTTATCCAGTTATACATCAGGAGGCATTTAGGTTGGTTCCATAGCCCGACTATTGTAAACAGAGCTGTGATAAACATGGGAATGCAGGTATCACTTTGACGTGATGAGTCCTCCTGCTTGATATATATACTGGATATATATACCCAGTAGTGGGATTGCTGCACTATTGATTGGACTGTAAATTAGTACACTCATTTGGAGAACAGTATGGAGGTTCCTCAAACCACACAGATAGAACTGCTATATTGTTTTTATTGAATGTTATAAGTTAAGTCTCAGGTTGTTGCACTCTGAGTCATTTTGATTCAAATCTGCATATCATTTAAGAAAACTATAGAACTATATACGTTCTGAATATTATTAGATTGCTCTTTCTTCAAGAAAGAAGCAGCTAAAGTTAAATCGTGCACATAAGAGATTCTAAGGTAGTTTTAAATTTACTTAACAAGGATTTGCTTGGCCTTAATTAATGTGGATATATAGACAGGTTCATAAGTTCTGTTAGCCCACTGGAATTATGTACAAATTATTTCATGTGTATTTGCTTTTGAGTACATGAGCCCTTGGAGAAAAATTTAACTTCCACTAGGTGCACTAAAGATTCATCTATGGAAAAAGTTTTTGAACAATCTCAATGTTGTTTATTACCCAGTTTTAGCATGAAGGTTTTCAATACAGACTTGAATATGTAATGAAAAGAATAAAAATTGGTTACTTTCTTCAGAATTCTTTTTCTAAACAAATTTACTTTACTTGCTTTGTACGTATAACTAGTCTACATGCTGATTATTGGAAATTCTTAGGTCGGAAAAAAATGGGTTAATGCTCAAATCAGAACAAACTATCTGATCTGAGAAAAATGATCAAATAGAAAGGGAAAACTGTGGAAAACATTACTAACACCACTTTTTTTTGCCTATGAAATATTTTCAGATAAGCATCATATTATTTGTCTATGTTTGATTGATTTACCCTGCTTCTGTTATTTCTTCTTTTAAGCACTAGAAAATATTCTGGCTTATTACAAAGAATTTTTTGGACTAATATCCTATCACCTTAATAGAGGAAACATTCAAATTAGTAAACTTACTAAAATCTAGTTTGATGTAAACACATCCAAATTTATAAATTTTAATTTTAATCTCAATTTCCTTTGCATGATGCCAATGGCAAAGTTAAAAAATAAAAATGCTGAAATGAAATCAGTGAAAAATAGGATGTCTCACATAGTTACGTTTTTTTTTTTTTAGATAAAGATGGATGAGACATAAAAAGGAGAATAACAAAAAAGTAAATAATTGTTAAAGTAAAACTTGCATGATACAATTACTTACTTTTATATATAAAAAGGTAATTTAAAATTAGTATGATATTCAAATGTTCCTTAAATGAAATTATACATAATATTTGCTTAAGATTGTTATATGGCAGATGCCATATATTAAATCATCATGTTGATAGCTGGTATCTCTTGGAAGCTTATATTCCTTTAAAAAGAAAAATATTTTCTGTCTATTTTAAAAATACTTTGTCCCTTTGATAATTTCCCACACTCTAAACTGAAGCAGAGGTTTAAACATTTGTATTAATATCTATCTGATTCAGAATGATAAATGTATCCACAGTGTACATGTTTTATTAACCTCTCGGAGCAAAGGATAATGTATTCATGTTTTATTAACCTTTAGGAACAAAGAATAAGGATCTTAAACCTGGCAAAGTGAGGCAAGCTAAGTGGCCACGGAAATTTCATTTAACCTGTTGCTACCTTGGTTCTCTTATAATTCTTAATTTGAATATAAAAAGCCCATAATTACATAACACATATGCTAAATTTTAAATCCTGTCTTTTAACTAAAAATCAATTCTTGGAGAATAATGTTTTCTTTATTTTGTAGACATGAAGATTTTTTTTTCTTCCAAGTAGATGTAGCAACTAGGAAACAAAAATATATAATCGCCCTGAAATTATAAACTGAATACAGAATCTTTTATTTTTCAATATTCAAGCTCAAAGAATATCTTCTTTTACCTCTAGAACAACAGGCAATAAAACAGAGATACTCAGTGACAATATAGTAATTTCATGTATGTTTTTGCTCTCTGCAATGGGGAGGTGGGACTTAGATGGAAGAAATAATTTCTTCAACCGACAAGACATAAGCACTTAACCAGCTTTGTTCCATGTCTTTTCTTGAGATCTAGTTAGAAAGATACTTTACTGAGCTGTTAAATTCCATGTGGCTGACAAGGTAACAAATAGAAAAGACAGAAGCTGAGGGCCACAGGGGTTTGTGGTTGTCAGCACGGTGATAAGCTAGTGCTTTATCATCAGAACCTAAAGAATACTTAAATGATACTGGCTGCAGTTGTGGTCATAATTTATTGGCCTCAAGTGACTCTGTGTGTGCGTGTGTGTGTGTGTGTGTGTGTGTGTGTGTGTGTGTGTGCCTTCCTTTCCTAATCTCAGTTTCTGTTTTGCTAGAATCTGCATTATAAAATTTTTGTGATCCTCCTGCACAGTCTATTTCTCTAACATCAAAATAATCAGAAAGAACACATGGCATGAAATATAAGAAAGAAAAAATACTGCAAAAATAAAAGTTTGTAAGTCAGTACAAATAAAATGCTTCTAATAAGTCTGTGGAAAGATGACTACTGAAATAAAAAGTTTGAGTTTAATAAGTCTTAAGCAGAGATACAGAAGTGATTCTTTCAAATAACAATTCACTCAAGTCACAACATGAATGAATTAAAAGAGGTCATCTGAAAATGTCTTATTTATTTCTAAAGTGCATTCTCTAAGATAAATTGATTTTGAAATCCATATATAGTAGGTTCGGAAAAGTTTAAAAGAATTACATTGTTTTAAAACAAGTTTCTTTTAAATCTTTTTTAACCCCCTATGACAACACCAGCTTGAAAGAGCTCATTAGTTTAACTGAGAGCCATGTCTTTTGCCCCACGTCCTGAAGCTGCCAGTGAAAAAGGAAATTTCTGAAAAACAACAATGAAGGAAACACAAATGAAATATTTTTTCTATGAACAGAGTTTTCTATAATGACTTAGCTCCAGAGTATTTTTTCCTATCCAAAACTCAATGAGGAAACCTAAAGTAATGACTTTTATCTCTTCCTTTTTAATTTATGCCACACAGCATATTAATTAAACAAAATAGAAGCAGATTTGCTGATCTCAGTGAAAACATATTAAAATATGGGGTTAATTGCAGGGTATACTTGTATGTATTGTGTAAGAAATTAAACAGTCATACTATTCCAGGATGGCCCATTCTCTGACAGTTTCTTATTCTAAGACACAGAGATGAAAAGTCAAAAGTGATAGGTCAGATTTCCCAAGTGATAGATGCTGAGATGGAGATTTGCAGGCAGGTGGTTGTTGGAGACATGCTCTCAAAAATGCAACCTGTAACAATTAGCTCGTTTCTTCTCAGTGAGTCCTGCCACTTAGTTTCTATTATTTTGGGATCCTGTCATCACTAATGCTAACAAGGAGCCCAGTTCTGTAACAGCATCACCCACCAAAAACCCTGGCCAACACAGAAAAGCCACCATTGAGCTTTACAACAATGCTGCTGCCCCCCTCACTAGCCCATTTTTGTCACATTGGAAACAAGAGATTCCTCTGGGTCCCCTTCTGGAACATAGTCAGCTAGTGGTTTTTTCGGCCTTATGTAGTCATTGGCTTTGGATTGCCCTCAAGGAGGGTGGCAACCGTGGGAAAGAGCAGTACTTGGGGAGGGACTCCCGTGTGAGCTTTCTTCAAGAACATTTCCATCTGGAAGCTGGGGTAATCAGTGCTTAGTTTCAAAAAGTGGGGTTTGGGTGAACGACCATGTTATCATTGACACAAATTTTGAACTTACCTCTTCAGGGACATCTATGTAAGATCACATCCATTGTATGTGTATGTGTGCATTGTGAGCATGGTGCAGTGGCTGTGTTTGTGTGTGTGCACACACGTGCACAATGAAGAGGAGAAAATTGAGGGTCATTTTTGTTGACCATTTTCCAGGGTGTTTTTGATGTTTACAGATGACTTCTTAGTGTATGGATTTCAGGGGGGGACATAACTTATCATATGTTTGGTTTTTTTCTACTACCTAGACATTTGTTGAACACAACTAAATGTCTGAAAAATGCTTGTCTGGTTGTCTAAATAAATAGCAACACAGAGTTGTCATTGGGCACATTATTGAAACTGCAATGGGCCTTTTTTTCCTATTGATTTTCTTTCCTTCCTTCCTTCCTTTATCCAATTTCCTTTAATAAACCTACCGATCTGTCATTCTATCGATCTCCCTAAGGTCAAGAAAAAAAAAAAAGACATGAGTGACTAAGAAACCGTTGCAAATTGGCAGAGACTAAAGAACATGTCAACTGAATATGATATGGTGTCCTGATTGACTCCTGTAACAGAAAAAGGACATTAGTGAAAAAACTGATAACATCCAGACACATCTGTAATTTAGTTACTGGCAATATAATGTTACTTTCTTAGCTGACAAATTTACTAAGGTTATGTAAAATGGTAACATTAGGGAAGTACTAACATGAGAAAACCTTTATATTTTATGACTTTTAGGGTGACTTGGCTAAAGAGGTAAACAATGAGATATTCATAAATTACTTTTTTTCTCCAAAGTAATTGAAATGTGCCAGTCAGGGTTTAATCAGAGAAGTAGAACTAACAGGAGATCGAGAGATGATAGATGGGTAGGTTTATTCTAGGAAACTGGATAAAGCAATCTGGAGGGGTGGCTAAGCAGTCTCTGCTAGGTGGTCTTCACCCAGAAGGTTGGAACGCAAGCCCTCGATCTGTTAGAATGACAGTATCACGAGCAAGGTGGAACCTCATGAGCACAAGCAGAGAACCCCACAATTGCAAGCAAGAATCCAAACAGAGTGAGGTGGAATTCCAGGAGGACCAACTGTAACACATGTCAGTCTTCTTCCCTCTTCTTCGTGTAGCTGAACATAGGTTCTTCTAGTCCAGGAGTCAGAAAAACGTTAAGAAAGATAGAGGGGAAAGGGAGAGAGAATTTCAAGGCTAGCTGCTGCCTTAGGCCAGTGAGGTGACTCAGTAGCCCAGCAACCCAGTGTTTGTGCTCTGGAATGGTGGCTGCCTCCTTTCTGGTTGCTTCCTTGACAAGATTATTAGGCTTTAGCCAATGCAGTGTTTTCTTGAATTCTGAATTCTGCGTTGGCTCACTGGAACCTCATTTTATATAGCAAATGCTCAGCTTTCTTAATATGCTGCATTTGTATCTAAATATATGCATAATTTTCTAGCTTTAGTCTCAAAATATAAGATAATGTACGTCAGTTAATTACTCTAGCACATTTGTATTTTGCTTTTTATTAGATGGAATGAAGATGTTAATAGAGCCTTTGATATTCCTCCTCATTTCATTAAGTAGGGAATGTATATTTATAAACATAAATATCAAACATAATGTGTTGAATATTTATGCAACGCCTTGCTGCCAAAGTCCATATATGTATATCCATGGATTTTGAGATAATTTTCTGCAGTGATGGATTTATTCATCTAACACAAGAACTCTCTCTGTATTACTAACCTTTTAGTTCTGAATAGCTTTCAGCTATTAAGCATGAGAAATTAACTCTCAGATGAATTTTGAACAAAAAGAAATGCTGGTAGTTCTTAAGATATATTGTGAAATGCTGTGATGATATAAGATCAAATTTATTCCAAAGTATATTTTTAAAATTTCCAGTGCAAATCTAAGAGTGCTTGCTTGCTTCCTTTTCAATCATGAAACTTTCCCCAGGTTGCCAAAAATGCAGGCATCAGCATTTCTTAGTGAAGGCAGCTTAGTGCCTTCAGCCATCTTATCTCCCCTGTAGTATGGGTGATGATTTTTATCAGTGAATACAAACAAAATATCCTACCTTAGTTACATAGAAGGTCTCTAGCTGCTTCTCTGATATTTGGAAACTATCTGCTAAAGAAACTAGGCATACATGCAGAAGAGAACATATTCACGAATTACACATATTGCAAAGTAACACAATTATGGTAAATGACATCTAATGAAATAATGAAGGGATAAAAACCAACTAAAGGAAAAAATAATAAAAAGAGAGTGACACTTTAGTAATTTTACAAATATCAGATGAGATCTAGGGACCTTTATCCACAATACCTACCTGTTATTTCTTAAATCAGGTTATTTTCCAGAAGTACATCATTAATTCATGTTACAGTAAGAGCCTTTGCATACATTGACTTCTTCAACCTACATAAAAACCTCAAGATATTTTATTGTGATCTTTATAAAAAGAACCGGAAGACATCATTTTAGTCATAAAACGACAAAGAGAAGAATGGCAGCTAGAATAGTTATGAAATCCTAAAACTTATAGTATACAAATAGGTTTTAGCTTTGCTTCTTCAGCAAAGAGAACTTCATACAGAAGTTTTCATGAATATCCTAACGATGCTATATTGCAGCAGAAAGTTATTTTTACATTGTCAGTTAAAAGGAAAAGGCCTGAATGAAAATCTGGAATTAAAAAAAATATATATAAAGCTATATCCATGCATACATTATAGTCGATGGATGTTTATTAAGCATAAATGATGTATTGCAACTGCTTTAAAAGCAGGGATTACAAAGATGAACAATGCTCCCTTTGCCTTTTATGGACCCAGAGAATAGTGGAAGATCACATGTTAATAGCTAATTATGAACTTGATTTTAATGTTCTCTCTTAAACTCAGGAGTGAGTGCATGGGTGATTCTACCATTATTTGTTAAACCACACATTTACGTCACACACTCACACACACACACACACACACTTATATACTATTTCGTATGTACGATTGTTTTGCAAGAGCCACCAGGTAAATTGGGGTTCCAGTCCCAAAGTGGCTAGCAACCCTGCCTAACAGACAATGAAGGGGAGCTAGGGGGTGGGTGCCTACAGTGTGCTTTCACTGGATACTTCTTTTACCTGGTGGATGGCCTAATGCCTAGTTGTCTGACCCCATCCAGGGGATCCTCACGTGGGAAACTTGTTTATACTGGCAGAAGCTCTCGTGGCTCTTGTCTGACCAGTATCCAATTACTGCTTGCCTGACTCTGGCCCTGAGAACTTGACCCCTGCATCCCAGGGAATACCGGCCAGGGGTAGCCCCTGGCTCTTCAGATGAAATGCACAAATCCAATACATCACCACAATAAGAAACAAGCTCAAAGATTCTTACTTACAGACCTGGGCAGGGAGGGTGCAGTGAGTAGGGAGGGCAGTCCTCCGTCCCCATCCTTGGGTCACTAGAGACAGGAATGTAGAGTCAGGCAGAGAGAGAGTGAGAGAGAAAATATGGCAACTAGCATTATAAATAAGGGGATAGAGTGTGGATCACTTCAAGTTCTCAAGCAAATGCCTGAATGGTCCCTCTAAAGGAGGCTTTGAAGAATGCAGGGAGCCCAGGCTGCTAGGCAGGAGAGATGCCTCTAAGTTCTGAACTCTGGCCACTGGCTGGAGCCATTGGCTGTGATGTAGAACTGGAAACTGTGCCCTGCTTCTATTATGAGAAAGTCAAACTGTTGTTCAAGACGGATGCTGAGGCAACATAAAATTATAAGAATTCACTACAATGATATATTTTATAGTATAAATTAATATTGGAAAGAGATTCTTCCAGAGCAGAGCCATGTTATCTAAGGAATTCTCCAACTCTTAATTAAGGAAGAACTGCACATTAAAGAAAACAAACTCCTACAGAATACTGTGTTCACATGCATTGTGCCTATGTCTGCTCAACAGTCCTGTACAGTAAATTATATATAGCCAAATGACACCCTTAGTTACTGTGCATTTATTAATATAATTTCTTAGAACTGTAATTCTTAATAACTAGGTCTGGGCTTAGTCATGCACTAGCTGGCCGAACTTAGATAACTATTTGAACTGATTCTGTTTTCTTACCTGTGAAGTGTCTGGGTGGTAATAATTATTACACTGCTCCCTACTTCCCTGTCCCCCATCCCTCACTGAGCCACACAACTCGTTTTGAACTCAAAGCTTTTTCTCAGAGACCGCCATTGCACCTGCTTTCCCCCGTGTCTAGCTCAAACACTGCCTTCCAGTGAGACTCTTTTAGCCATTATATATCGAGTCCTAACACATCTGACTGCCACTATCATATTACCATTTTAATTTTTTTCAGAGCAGTTGGCACAATCTTAAGTTATTTTGTTATTTACTTATTTATCGTCTGTCTCTCCCCACTGGCCCCTAAGCTCACTAAGGGTCAGTAACTTGCCTGTTCTGCTCAACATTGACGTTACTGGTTCCTAGCTCCTTAATTCTTGGTTCATCTTCTCAAAATAAAATTTTCATTACAGTACTACTTTATTCAAAACAAAATTTTTAATCGAAAAAAATTAGAACTCTCTATTATGCTTTCCAAAATGTAAATCAGAATTTTCATTCTTTGTCTTTGGCTAATGTTGTCTAAAGTTATGCTCTCAAGCAAATTAATCTCTGCTTTGTTTCCCACAGGCCCTTTTTCTGAAATGCCTTAATCTAATTGCTGGAAAGTTCTTCCTGGGGTGAGGACCCTAGGGAGTAAGTGGTATCTAAAAATTTCTCCCTCTCAATATAAAAAATTTGTCCCCAAATGAACAAATAAAGCATGAAACTAATGTCATTACTTTTAAGCTTAAAAAAATCTAAAGATATTAATATACGAGGAATGCAAAATCAAAATTTTATAATCACATCCGAAAGTGTGCCCTGATAATCTGGAAGCCTTGGTACTAGCCTCTTTCTGAATATCTTCCATTATCCTCTGAACTTTCCGTAACCCCCTACTTCACGTCAATTTCTATCTACTCTGCAATCTTAAAGCAATGTTGCTTATGGCAATTGTTTTGACAATTTATTTCTCTATAAATATCTTATAGGAATATTCTCCTCTTTTGTATATTCTAAATTGGGTCTGGTACATAAAAAAATGCTCAGTAATTTGGGGTTAATTGGATGAATTCCATGTCACACTGTGGAATGTCAGTTCTATTTTGTAACCTGTTTTTACAAGACAAATACTGATCCCATTAACAGAATTGCTTATGTGGCAATTAGCACCATTAAGATAAATTAAATTAACAGATCAGATGTTTATTTTTGTAGTCTTTAAAAAACTGGCTTTAGTGATTAGAAACTTTTTACCAAATTAACAACACTCATCAAATTAATACCTATGTTTTCATTCATCCACAGGACACATTAATGTAAAATAAAAGATTAGATAAGTCTTAGTGATACTGAAATTTTTCCTGCTATTAAAGTCATTTAAATAAAAGCCTCTATGAATTTATTTCAAATAAAATATTTCCTAAAGATAAAATAAACTTCTGCTTATATTAGCATGCTATGAGTTTTTTAAATTTATTTGCTAATTTCATTTGATCAGTAACGACTGGGATTAAACTAATATAAAATACAAATAAATTTTATCAAGTTGAATGTTCATATTACATTTTGCTTAAATAAAAAAGTAAAATGAAGATATTCACCAGGAATTTTTTACCATGAATAAAGGACAAAGTTTATTTCTGAATTGTTAATGGAGATCCATAGCTTCTATCATAAAAGTCATAAATAACTGAAGAGAAATTTTCTCCCATTGTAGTTTTCAGACATGCTATGCTGGAACTTCTTTCCCCTGCTAATTAAGATTTTGAGCAGTTTCTCTAACATTTTGGTTAATTTTGTAAATAAGAGTAAATCTAATTTTGCCTAACATTTAGTGATTAAAAAGCTAATCCTATTCGATTGAAAATATATATTTTATACCAAATTCGAAATAGATTTTTCTTCCAATTTCAGTTCTGAACTTAGTTCAAAAATTTCTCTTGGGAAGGCGAATAAGATTGTGTTCCTTCACTGTCTGGCTTTTCCCTTTGTTTTTGCCCATGAACTTTTGCATCTTCTGGGGAAGATTTGAACCAGAGGAAAAGGGGCAAAC
The DNA here is from genome assembly GCF_000696425.1 of Galeopterus variegatus. Taxonomy (NCBI): domain Eukaryota; kingdom Metazoa; phylum Chordata; class Mammalia; order Dermoptera; family Cynocephalidae; genus Galeopterus; species Galeopterus variegatus. Next base: position 91,786 of record NW_007730048.1, read on the forward strand.
ATCAATTTGCGTGCCATTTCTACTATTTTCCTGTCTTAGATAACGTGGCCTACAGGTCATGCTCCATTTTATGACAAACATACAACTATTAGTGCATTCACGGGCTGCACTTATTTATGTCACACTCAGGAGCTCAGCAATGCCTGATTTCCTGCCACCTACCATTGATAATTCATACTTCAGCTAATTTTCTAAGATCTTCCTTCATGCTGTGACTGTCCTCAGTGGTCCATTTTATAATAGGCAAACTCTTAGGCAGATGTAACATGTGTTTCTGGTGTTGCTATCAGGTTTAGGCTGATTTTATGTGATGAATTGGGACATATTTTCTCTTGTTTTATTCTTTTCTCTGGAAGATTTTGTGAAAAGTTGAGTAGAGCTCTTGGAAGTTTGGTAGAATGCACTTTGAAAAAATCCATATTTTATGTGTACTTTAATTCTGTGGGGTTGTCTTATTATTATTATTATTATTATTTTGTTTTTCTTTTTGAAGATAAAACTGATCATTCGATCATCTTGAAGTGCAGTTTTCCTGAATAAATTTTAAGTATTTAATTCAAAACTCTTTTGTATGTGTGCAGAAACTTCTGAGGCCTGTGTTCCTGTATTCCTGAGAATATTTTCATCATAATCTGATATTTAAGTAACAGTTTCACTGGTTATAAAATTCAGTTTCACATATCTTTTTCTCCCATACTTTATAATTACTATTTGTTTGTCTTCTTGAACTCAATATTACTGTGGAAAAATACATTACCATTCTATGTACATCTGTTCTTTCTCTCTGAAAGCTTTTAGATTTTTCTCTCTCTGTTTAACATTCTCAAATTTTAACAGGAATTGATGGTGAGCTCATTATTACTGCTCCTGTTAGTTATGGACATGATCAGTCTTACTTGATATGCCTGAGAAATTTATCTCTATTATTTCTTTCTAATACTTCTCCCTTTCATATGCATTTTTCTCTGTTTCTGGGAATGTTTCCCTCTTTCTCATTTTTCTCTGTTTCTGATTCTTAGTATTTCCATTTTTTCTCCTTTCTATTATATTTACTATGTATATTTATCCTTTTCTCCTTTCTATTGGTGAATATCCCAGTGGAGTAATTTATTCCTCAGACATCTTCCTTCTATAATTTATTCCATCTGTTAACCCAACTTTTTAAAAACCCAAACGGTACAACCCACGCAAAATGAAAAGTTAAAGTTGGTTTATTGAAGCAATTTGGAGTAAGATGGTCACTAGCATGCAAAAATTGTTCTCTGAACTTCTGCCATCACACCAAAAGGACTGTTTGGACCTGGCATTTTTGTATGAACCATTATGTTTCAGAAGGACATAGTATAGAGAGATTAGGGAGAGGAGAGATCAATCAAGATATTTGGAAATGCCTGAAATCTGCAATTTGTGTTGCAATCTTGCTGTCTTGCTAAACATTTTTTTCACAGAAGCTAGTAGCCTAGAAGTTTGCATAAAATTATTGGTTTTAGCTGACTGCAGAGTCAACACTTCCAAGGATACCTGTGGCTGAGTTACAGACCACACCCAGGGATAAAGTGGCCTGTCTTTTCACAACATCTGTTACGCTTCCTATTTCAACTATTACATTCCTTGCAACTAAATCTTTTTTCTTATCTCCTTTTTTTTTGTTTTACTTTACTAATATCATATCATAGCTTTTAGTACATTAATTAAGCTGTTCTATATCCTTGATTCATTATAATATGTCCACTTCTGATGGCACACCTTACTTGTTCATTTTCATTTGAAATAATGAGCTCCTCAGAGTCAGATTATTTAGGCCCATAAGTTAATACTTCCATTGAGTAAACTGTCTAGCAATGTGTATAAGAAAAGGTGCTAATGCCAGACCTCTATTAGAAGCAGCCCCAAATGAACTCAAGCTAAGTAGGAATGAGTCCTGTGGTGAAAATCTACAGACTTGAGAACAGCACAGTTAATCTGTTCTCAAACCAAGGAAACAACTTATCACTTTAAGCCTTACTCCCCACCTCCAGGAAGAAGCTGCCTTAAGTAGAGAAACTTTTTGGATTTTTCTTCACCAGTGCTGAGTGTTCAGAAGAGAGTGTTTGCAAAAGAAATTCCAGAGGCTGGTCAGTCCCCATACATTTTTTTCACCAGCAACTAGCCCACGCAGTTTTTTATTTTATTCTTGAGTACACTTACCCTAAAGGCCTAATTCTACAGGTGTAGAATCAGGCACTGACAATTTCAAGGCAATGTAGGGTTAGGTATGAGATGGATATCACAGAATCTATTTTATCTTATTAGAGCGGTGCCTGTTCACCTCTTGCCACAAGCTAACATCTCTATCGCTAAGACAGACTTGTTCAAAAGACAAACATTTTCCACAAGGGTTTTTCCCCGCTTGGTGTGCTTCAGTCTTTAATTCCTCTAGGGTTGGACTTGGAGAAGATGCCAGCAGTTTTTGCTAGATCAGCATAATGATAGAAACTGGTGGTTCTAAAATATCTGCATTAGAAGATTTATTGAGTTTCCTTCCAGTAAATTTTTATAAATATTTTATGTCACCTAAAACTATTTAATTTCTGTCATCAGGGTTTAAAGAATGATCTATATATTTACTTGAACGATACATTATATTGTTTGGAAATGGTGCTTCTTTTTTATCTGAACTCATAACAGTCAAATTTTTCTGTTATAGACTTTGTGCTGAATTTCCATTGAACTTCCTCCTGTTTGTGCTTTATAAATTTTGATGCTTTTTTATTTGGTGAAGAAAGATTTATAGTGCCTGTATACTTTGTGGCTTTTATATTTTTTTGTCATTTTAAATCTTAATACCTGAATTCATATTTGTCTGAGAGTCACATTGCAATCCAAACTTAATATTGTCTTGGTTTTATAAGTATTTCTGATACTTATATTTGAGTGTATTCAATAGTTCACTAGTTTTCGTGATATAATCTTTTATTTCTTTCCCTTATGGTCTTTTGGGAGATTTATACTATGATTTCATTACAGTGGGTTATACTAACATAATTAGTTTACATTTATTCTTTTCATTTATCAACTTTAAAAATTAAACAGTTATTCTAGATTTCCTAGTATAATAGAATTGGCCTAAATTTTAATCTCTCAAATAAATCTTCCTAAAATACATACAGATGCAATGGAGAAAAAATAAAATTATCCATAGACCATGATTTCATGTTAGTAGGAGACAGAGACTATCAACTTTTATTTGCATATAAGTGAGGAAAACGTATCTGAGACTTACAAAGTTGGGTATGGAGTTCACATCATGCTCATATGCATATCAGGCAAAGACAACAGAGAAGAGAGGACAGCACATTAGGATCCTGGAGGTGAAAATAAAGATATCATCAATGAGGTTCACCTTTTTTTTTTCAAATTTATTAATATACAATGTAGTTGATTTTCGTGTCTGTTTACCAATTCCTCCTTTTCCCCTCTCCCTCGCCCCCTCCTCTCAACAAACATCATGCCTGTTCACTTGTCTTAACAAGTTCAAGGAATTGTTGTGATTGTTGTATCTTCTTTCACCTCCCCCCATTTGTTTGTATATTTATTTATTTATTTTTATTAGCTCCCACAAATAAGTGAGAATATGAGGTATTTCTCTTTCTGTGTCTGGCTTATTTCAGTTAATATAATTTTCTCTAAATCCATCCATGTTGCTGCAAATGGTAGTATAAAGCTTCCATGTGTGGAAATAATGAAAGGACATCTGGTACCTAATGGATCAAGGCATTAGCTACTGGTGATTAGAAAATAAAAGTCTGCGAGACCAGTAGGGGCGGTCTTGCAGAGATGCCTTTTCATGGAGAAAAAGGCATCCTGACGGGGAAAAATCCTTGTAGTTTCAGCAATAAAATAGAAAAGAATATGTTGAAGGACTATAATAAAACAAGATAGAATAAAAGAAGCATTAGGTGAAAGACAAACAGGAAAAGCAGTACACATTGGGGAAATTGTGCTTTACTGTAGCAACAGAAGAGTCTGCTCTTAAATTGAAAAATTAAACCTCCCTACCACATCTTTTGTAGGCTTCCCTGATCTTGCCAGTCTAAAAAAATTATTTAAATGAATTTAAAAACCAAAATGCATTAACTACACAGTTGTCATAAGAAAAAAATGAAAATAAGAATTAAAAATCTTTAGCAGAAAATACACAAACATGTATGTACACCCACACTGACACAATAACCCATGAAGCAAATTGTTATAATAAAACAAGCAAATGTAGACATGAAAGTAAATTTAGAGGCAAAAATTGTAAAGCAAGTCAAATAAATTTTAGAAAAGATACTGAAAAGTAAGGAACCAAAGACTCTTTAGGGGGCTGGCCGATTAGCTCAGTTGGTGAGAGCACAGAGTCTTATAACAGTAAAGTCACAGGTTTGGATCCACATACCTGTCAGCCACCAGAAAAAAAAAAAAAAAAAAAAAAAAAAAGGTTTTAAAAAAAAAAAAAAAAAATGGCAAAAAAAAAAAAAAAAAAAAAAAAAAAAAAAAAAAAGAAAGTGTTTTAGAAAATAAGAAAAAATTCTGTTCCATTGGTTCATCTATCTGTTTTTATGCCAGTATTATGCTGTTTTGGTTACTATAGCTTTGTAGTATAAATTGAAATCAGGTAGTTTAATGCCTCTGGTTTTATTTAATTTTTTGCTCTGGATTGTTTTGGCATTTCAGGGTCTTTTGTTGTTCCATATGAGTTTTAGGATTTTTTTTTTCTATTTCTGTGAAGAATATCCTTGGTATTTTGATGGGGAATGCATTGAATGTGTAGATCTCTTTGGGTAGTATGGACATTTTCACCCACATTAATTCTTCCCAATCCATGAACAAGGAATGTCTTTCCATGTTTTGATGTCCTCTTTAGTTTCTTTCAGAAGAATTTTGTAGTTCTCGTTATAGAGATCTTACACCTCTTTGGTTAAATGTATTCCTAGCTATTTTATTCTTTCGATAGCTATTTTAAATGGGCTTGCGTTCTTGATTTCCTTTTCTGCTTGTCATTTTTGTATAGGAATGCTACTGATTTCTGTGTATTGATTTTGTATCCTGTGACATTACTGAATTCATGTTCAGCTCTGAGTTTTTTGGTAGAGGTTATGGGTTTTTCTATATATAGGATCATGTCATCTGTGAACAGTGACAATTTGACTTTGTCTTTTGCAATTTGGATGTTCTTTATTTCTTTCTCTTGCCTGATTGCTCTGGCTAATACTTTCAATACTATGTTGAATAGGAGTGGTGAGAGTGGACATTTTTGTCCTGTTCTTGCAAGTTGATTGCAAAACATTGCAAGGTTTAAATAAATCTACTGGGAATTAAGTGAGAAATTCAGGGAATTAAAAAGATTCAAAAAATTTGGGCCGGCCCGGTGGTGCACTGCTACAGTGTGCCGCTTGGGAAGCACGGCGGCGCTCCCGCCGAGGGTTCGGATCCCACATACAGACCGGCCTCTCACTGGCTGAGCGAGGTGCGGGCGCGACACCGAGGGTTGTGATCCCGTTGCCGGTCCCAGTCCGGGACGGGCGTGACACTGAGGGTTGCGATCCATTGCTGGTCACGAAAAAAGACAAAAAGGAAAAAAAAAAAGATTCAAAAAATTAAATATATGAAGAAACACATATATATTTAGATAATTTATTATACAAACATTTGTGGTAGAATGTTGATTTTCAGTAATTATGTACAATGTGTGATGGTTAGATCGGGATAGTTACCTTATTCATCATTACAATACACAATCATTCTTTGTGTCCATTGACATCAGCCCCATCCCTTCCCCACTCGCTTCCCCATTTCCACCTCCACTTTTCTAAAAGCTCAACATATTACTGTGATTGTTTCTTTCTTTCTTTCTCTCTGTCTCTCTTTATTATTCATTTGTTTATTTATGGATTCAGCTCCCAGTTATGAGTGAGAGCATGTGGTGTTTCTCTTTCTGCTCCTGGGTTATTTTACTTAGAATAATTTTCTCCAGGCTCATGCATGTTGTTCTAAATGGTAGAATTTCATTCCTTTTTATGGCTGAGTGGTATTCCATTGTGTATGTATACCAAAGTTTCCTTATTCAGCCATCCATCAAGGGACATTTAGGTTGGTTCCATCACCCAGCTATTGTAAATAGAACTGCAATAAACATAGAAGTGCAGGTATTTCTTTAATCTGATGTTTTCCAATCCTCTGAATGTATTCCCAGGAATTGGATTGCTGGATCATGTGGAAATTCTATCTGTAGTTGTTTAAGGAACCTCCAAACTGTTCTCCATAATGGCTGTACTAATTTACAGTCCTACCAGCAGGGCAGAAGGGTTCCTTTTCTCTGCACCTTGGCCAGTATTTGTTATTTTCTGTCTTTTTTATACTAGCCAGTCTGATTGGGGTGAGGTGATATCTCAAAGTGGTTTTGATTTTCATTTCCCTCATGATTAGTGATGTTGAACATTTTTTCATGTACCTATCGGTCATTTAAAAATAGAAATAAACTGATAAATATAGATGAAAGGCAAAAATATTCAACATATATATATATGTATAAAATTAGATCTTGAATATAGAAGTAACCACAATGTAAAAAGAATGGCATTAATATTTAATATTAAAGAAATTTGCAACTTTTCAGATCAAAGAAAACGTGAAGTTGCATTTTGAAAGGAGTTAGTTCTCAACTGGAAAAACTGACATAGAAGGATCAATTCTGAAGTATAATCTTTCAACTATTAAGCTTTGACACTTAAAACACAAAAAAGTGCTTTGGGCATCCATGCAAAACATCAAAGAAAAAAATTTTAGTATAAAATGTCTTAATAGTATCTTTTAAAATGTACAACATTTCAGCAATGATTAAAAAAAAAAACAATAAAACTCAAGGAAAGCACATATGATCCAAAGATTATTTTCCAAGATAAACTTTACAGAAAAAATCAAGAATATAAGGAAACTATTTTCAACACACAATAACTTGGTGAATATTGTACCCTGAGCTATTCCAATAAAATTAATTATTTTTTATTGGAAAATATTGATTATACACCTTTATGGGGTACAAAGTTGTATATCAATACATTTATATAATGTGTTATGACCTATTCAGGGTAATTAGCATATTCACCATTGCAAATCTTAATCATTTCTTTGTGATGTGCATTTGATCTCCTCTCTTTCAGTCATCTGGTAACACACAGTAGATGAATGTTAATTATAGATTACTGGGTTAACTGTACACCAATAGGGCTTATTTTTCCTAACTAGCTGTAATTTTGTGTCCATTTACTAGCATCTCACTATTCTATTCTCTGTGCTCCCTCCCTTTCCCCTCCTCTAGTAACCACAGTTCTTATCTCTCCTTTTAAATATTAAAATTATTATTTTTGTATTTATTTTGTTTTGTTTTGCTATGTTTTCTTTTTTAGACTCTGCATATGAGTGAGAACATGCAGTATTTCTCACTCTGTGCCTGGTTTACTTCACTTAACATGATTTTCTCCAAACTCATCCATGCTGCTGTGAATGGCAGAATTTAATTCTTTTTTATGGCTGAGTAGTATTTCATTGTGTATATGTACCACATTTTATTAGTCCAGTCATCTGTCACTGGACATTTTGATTAGTCCCATATCTTCGCTATTGTGAACAGAGCTAAGTAAACATGGGAGTTCAGGTATCCCTTCAACATGATGCTTTTCATTCCTTTGGATGTACATCCAGTGGTGAGATTGCTGAGTCATATGGTAGCTCTATCTGTAGTTGCTTGAGATATCTCCATACTGTTCTCCATAATGGCTGCACTAATTTACAGTCCCACTAAAAAATGTATAAGAGTTCCCCTTTCTCTGCATCCTCACCAACATTTGTTATTTTTTGTCTTTTTGATATAGCCAGACTAACTGAGGTGAGATGATATCTCATTATGGTTTTGATTTGCAATTCCCTGATGCTTAGTGATATTGAGAATTTTTTCATGTGTCTGTTGGCAATATGTGTGTCATCCTTTGAGAAACGCCTGTTCAGATTCCTTGCCCATTTTTTAGTTGAGTTATTTGGTTTTTTACCATTGAATTGTTTGAGTTCCTTGTATATTGTGGATATTAACTCATTGTCAGATGAATAACTTGCAAATATTTTCTCCCATTCTGTAGGTTGTCTCTTCATCATGTTGATTGTTTTCTTTGCTGTGTAGAAGCTTTTTAGTTTGATATGATCCCATTTGTTTATTTTTGCTTTTGTTGCCTGTGCTATTGAAGTCTTGTTCATTAAATCTTTGCCTAGTCCTAGTCCTGGAGTTTTTCTGCTGTGTTTTCTTCTAGAAGTTTTATAGTTTCAGGTCTTACATCTAAGACTTTAATCCATTTTGAATTGATTTTCATATATGGTGGGAGATGGGGTCTAGTTTCATTCTCTACACATGGGTATCTAGTTTTCCCAGCACCATTTATGGAAGATTGTGTCTTTTCCCCAATACATGTTTTAGTGCCTTTGTCAAAGATTAGTTGGCTATAAGTAAAAGGGTTTATTTCTGGGTTTTCTATTGTGTTCCATTGGCCCAAGTTTCTGTTTTTTATGCCAGTATCATGTTGTTTTTGTTACTATAGCTTTGTAGTATAATTTGAAGTCAGGTAGTGTTATGCTTCCAGCTTTACTCTTTTTTCTCAAGATCACCTTGGGTATTCAAGGTTTTTTGTTGTTCCATGTAAATGTTAGGATTGCTTTTTCTATTTCTATGAAGAATGTCATCACTATTTTGACAAGGATTGCATTGAATCCGTAGATTGCTTTGGGTATCATGGCCTTACAACATTAATTCTACCAACCCATGAGCATGTAATGCCTTTTGATATTTTTGTGTCCTGTTTAATTTTTTTCATCAGTGTTTTGTAGTTTTCACTGTAGAGAAATTTCACCTCCTTAGGTGAATCCTAGTTATTTTATTTTTTTTGGTAGCTATTGTAAATGGAATTGCTTTCTGATTTCTTTTTCTGCTAGTTTGTTGTTGGTGCATGGAAATGCTAGTGACTTTTGCATGTTGATTTTATATCCTGCAACTTTACTGAATCTGTCTCTTCTAAGAGTTTTTTGGTGGAGTCCTTAGGTATTTTCTATATATAAGATCATGTCATCTGCAAACAGACAATTGGCTTCCTCCTTTCCAATTTGAATGCCCTTTATTCTTTTCTCTTGCCTAATTGCTCTAGCCAGAACTTCCGGTACTGTGTTAAGTAGGAGTGGTGAGAGTGGGCAAACTTGTCTTATTTCCATTCTTAGAGAAATATCTTTTAGCTTTTCCCCATTCAGGATGATGTTAGCTCTGGACACATACAACCTACTCAGACTGAACCAAGAAGAAATAGAAAACCTCAGCAGACCAATAATGAGCAATGAGATTGCATCACTAATCATTAGCTTCCCAGCAAAGACAAGCCCAGGAACAGATGGCTTCATGGCTGAATTCTACCAAATTTTAAAGAAGATTTAATACTAATTCTCCTCAAACTATTCCAAAAAATTGAACCAGAGGATATTCTCTCACACTCATTCTATGAGGTCAGCATCACCCTGATACCAAAATCAGAGAAACACAAAAATACAACAAAAAATAGCAAACTACAGGCCAATATCCTTGATGAACTTAGATGCAAATTTCTCAACAAAGCACTAGCAAACATAATCTAACAGCACATCAAAAAGTTTTTACATCAGAATAAGAGTGATTAATCCCAAGGATGCAAGGATAGTTCAATATGTGCAAATCAATAAATGTGATACACCACGTCAACAAATTGAAAGACAAAAACTGTATGATCATCTCAATAGACACAGAAAAAGCATTTGATAAAATTTATCTTCCCTGTATAATAAAAATTCTCAGCAAATTAGGTATAGAAGGAAAGTATCTCAACACAAGAAAAGCCATACATAACACATCCATTAAAATTAATTATAGAAGATTTATCATAGAAAGATTTTTATCTTAACCAAGGAATGATTGGGAAAATTATGCAAAAGGATTAATGGTGAGAAATACACTCACACACACACAAATACACATACTAACTCTAGGATTAAAATGAAGAAAAATGAAATGAAATAGTCATCTATAAAATTACAATTTTTTTTATTGGGAGGAAAAATAAAAAAGAAGATTAATATAAACATATTGATAATCTCTTCGATAATAAATGGGAATAAAAGCATTAACTAAATTATCAAACCAAATTTTAGAACTCTAAGAAAGGAAAAGCAAGGGGACTAAGGAGTTGTTAAAGAACATATACAAGCTGGTCATAAAAAGTGTAAATAGGCTTAACTCAACTACTCAAAAAAAGCATAAAATTGGCAAGAAAGCAGAAGATATGCTATAAACCAGAAATATTTAGAAAATAAAGTGATTCACAAGGTTAGAACATTGAAAAATTAGAAAATGTCAACAGAAAAAGGAAGGAGGTTTTCCCTTGTCATATGACAAAGAATTCAGATCTTATTAGTGAGGACTTTATAATGCTAAAGGTTATGCACATAACATCATTTAGCATTATATATAACATATATTTAAAATATAATTTAATTAGAAGTAATTAATAAAATGTGACAATTAAATTAGAAGTAATTAATAAAACAAAGAAATTAAAAAATGCCTTTTACTGGGCCGGCCCCGTGGCTCACTTGGGAGAGTGCAGCACTGGTAGCACCAAGGCTGCGGGTTTGGATCCTATATAGGGATGGCCAGTGCGCTCACTGGCTGAGCATGGTGTGCAACGATTGCAGTCCCCTTACCAGTCAAAAAAAAAAAAATGCCTTTTACCTAGAAATTAATATAAAATTTCCTTTTACAGTCATCCCCCAGTATCTGTATTTGTTCCAGGACCTCTGCTTATACCAACATCTGCAGTACTCAGTCAAGTCCCCCAATTGGCTGTGAAGAACCCGTGGATATGAAAAGTCAGTCCTTTGTATATGAGGGTTCCACATCCAATGAATACTGTGTTTTCCATTTGCAGATGGTTGAAAAATATCCGCCTATGGTGTTCAAACCCGTGTTGTTCAAGGATCAAATGTATATAACTGAAGTAAAAGAGGAAATAAAAACTGAAGTTTCAATTTTTTAAAGAAAATAATTATAATAAGACTGCACAACAGGAATTAAAGCTTATAGCAAAGGAGTACTCACTAGAAAATTTCATTCTTGAAATCTTAATATCAATAAAATAACAAAAATTAAAATAAATGACTTAAAGAACACAAAAAGTTAGAAAGGCAGTACCTAATTAAATTGAGAAATATTAGAAGGAAGGAAATCAATATAGTAAAGTTAAATAAAAATTAGAAAATTTTTACTTCAAAATAACAAATCTTAAGCATTCTGAGAAAAAAAGACAGATAACTGGTTCAAAAGGATAATTTATAGTAAATTATGTTTGTAGAAAACTTTTAAGAGACCATTTTTTCTAGTCACAGAACAAAAAGAAAACCTCTAAATTTCTTTGAACAAAACAGTATGACATTGATACTTAAACCTGATTAAGACTGTATAATAAAAGTACAAATCAATCTATATAATAATTACCATAAAAAGTCTCAACCTATTCAACATTTAAAAAATAAGAACATAGTAGACAATATTAGATGACAAACTGAAGCTTATTCCAGAAATAAAAAGTTGATTTAATATTAGTATTGTCAACAATTTAATTTATTAGATTAGTAGAAGAATGGAGAAATATGAAAACATTCATTATCTCTATGCAGGATTAAAGAGCATATAACAAAACAACACTTTTGCTGAAAAAGCCTTAACAAGCCACAAGTCAGTCAATGAATACTGGTTACTACTGTATCATATACCTGTATCTGCAACTGTAGCTATCTAAAAAAATCAGCATCTTTCTTAATGAAGAAAAAATAAAAGCATTCTAGATAGTCTGGAAAAGGCAACATTCTTCATATCCTATTTCTGTTTAACATTATATAACACACTCGAGCAAGATAGAATAATTAGAGGCATAAAAATTCATCCAATAGAATGAACGAAGAAAAGAGACATTTTAAAAGAATTTAATAAGAGCGCAAGATATAAAATTAAAAAAATAAAAGTCTGTCATCTCATACATGCCACTGGTTCCCAGTAGGGTGCAATTTGCCCCCACACCAGGTGGAGGAAGAGCATTTAATGATATCTGGAGACATTTTTGAGTGTCACAGGGGTAGGAGTGGAGCGGAGGGTGATACTAGCACCTGGTGAACACTGTCTAGGGATGCTGCTGCTAAACAGCCCATAATGCACAGGATGGAACCTTCCCCACAAACCCAACAAAGAATTATTTGGGACAAAATGTCAATAATGCCAAGGATGAGAAACTTTTAGACACACTAACAAATAGATGGCATAGTGGCAAGGAGACAACTTTTATAATAGTTAACAAAATATAAAATATCTTAAAGTAAGCAACAATTTAAGTAGAAAACTTTTGTAATGAAAATTTTGCGTTCTGCTTGTTACTCTCCCTCCGTCTTCTCCCTGCCTTGCACAGTCTCCTCTGGTCTGCTCCTGTCCTGCCGGGTTTACCACCACCCCACCCCTCTTTTCAGGCTCCCTGCCCCTCCAGATTGCCTGGTGATCTGTTTTGTTTCCTTTTATGTTTCTTTTCCTGTTTTGAGTGTCTTTCTTTGCAGGTTTCTGTAACTGGAAGATTTCCATTCTGCTCCCAGCGGCTACAGTGTAAATTCCCCATCCCCCTGGGGGAATGCACTACCTTGTTTTGGGGGGTTTTGGGTGGTCTTTGTTTTCCAGTTTTTTGTTTTGTTTTGTTTTTTTTCCTTTGTCTTTTTAACCCCTTTATGTGGAGGGAATGGGAGGAAGTGAGAACAGGGAGGTAGGAGGTGGATTTTGTTTATTCTTTTAGCTCATTTCCAGGGGGTGGGAGTTTCTTTCTTTCTTTCTTTTTTTTTTGATATGTGTCATGAATAAAGTTGTTATTGAAAATTTTAAAAAAAAAGAAAAAAAATTTGAATGCTCCTAAGAAATAAATACATTTGATTAAATGGAAAGACATACAGTATTCTTAAATAGAAAAACAGGTCCTCATTAAAAAATGCCTCTGAATTGCTAAACATTTAATGTGACTCCTATAGAAGGAACACAGAGGTTTTTGTTTTCTGGAACTCTGTAAGTTGGCAAAAAAGCTATGGAACCTAATAAAATAAAGAATAATAACCTGGGAAACTGTGAATAAATGCACATATACCTCTTATATGATAAAGGTGACATTTCAGACATTTCAAATCTTGAGAGGTAGTTTATATGCATATATATACATTTAATCATTAGGGATTAGGTCTCCCTTTTTAAAAAAACTTTTTGTATTGATTCTGAATATCCATGGGGTAAAAACTTGACCATCACCACTGATGTCCAAGATATGATGATGACATCAATAGCACCAGTATGCCCATCTCCACAAATTGCCATTGTTCCCCATGTCACCCACCCAACCTCTCCTGGACCTACCTCTGCTTCCGTCCCTCCACCTCTGGCAACCCTAGATAGGTTCTCTCTGTCTGCAAGCCCACAGCACCACTGTGGTCTTTCTTTCTTTCCTTCTTTCTCTATTAGCTCCCATTTATGAATGACGATGTGGTATTTTTCCCTTTGGTGCCTGGCTTATTTCACTCAACATAATTTTCTCCAAGCTCATGCATGTTGCTCTGAATGGCAGAATTTCAATTTTTTTAAATGACTGAGTAGTATTACAGAGGGTATACATACCACATTTTTCTTATCTATCGATGGGCATTTAGGTTGCTTCCATACCTTAAGTATTGTAAATAGAACTGCAATGAACATGGGAATACATGTATCCCTTCGATATGATGATTTCCATTCTTTTGGGTATATACATAGAAGTGGGATTGCTGGATCATGTGGTAGACCTATCTGTAGTTGTCTGAGAAACCTCCATACTGTTTTCCACACGGGCTGTACTAATTTACAGTTCCGCCCACAGTGCGAGTGAGTTCCCCTCTCTCCATATCCTTGCCAGCATTTGTTATTCCCATTTTTTTTTAATAATAGCCAGTTTAAGTGGGGCGAGATGATACCAGAATGTAGTTTCGATTTGCATTTCCCCACTGTTAAGTGATGCTGATCATTTTTCATGAGTCTGTTGGCCATTTGTGTATCTTCATACAAGAAACATCTGTTCAGCTCTTTTGCCCATTTTTTAATTGGTTACTTGTTTTCTTACTATTGAGATTTCTGAGTTATTGTATATTCAAATTATTAATCCTTTGTCAGATGCATAGCTTGCAAATACTTTCCCCATTCTGCAGGTTGTCTTTTCACTTTGTTAGTTGTTTCTTTTGCTGTGCAGAGCTTTTTAAATTGATATACTCTCATTTGATTATTTTTTTTTTGTTGCCTGTGCCTTTGGGGTCTTATTCATAAAGTCTTTTCCCACTCCTATGTCCTGCAGTGTTTCTCCTATGTTTTCTTTTAGGAGTTTTATAGTTTCAGGTATTATATTTCAATCTTCAATCCATTTTGAGTTGATTTTAATATATGGTGAGAGGTACAAGTCCAGTTTCATTTTTCTACATATGGATTTCCAGTTTTCTCAGCACTATTTATTGAAGAGGCAGTCTTTTCCTCAATGTTCTTGGTGCCTTTGTCAAAGATCAGTTGTTTGTAAGTTGGTGGGTTGACTTCTGGGTTATCTATTCTGTTCCATTGGTCCAAGTGTCTATTTTTATGCCAGTACCATACTGTTTTGGTTACTATAGTTTTGTAGTATTATTTGAAGTCAAGGAGCGTTATGCCTCCAGCTTTATTTTTTTTGTCAGTATTGTTTTGGATATTTGGGGACTTTTGTTGTTCCATATGAATGCTAGTATTATTTTTTCTATTTGTATGAAGAATGTCATTGACATTTTGATGGGGATTGCATTGAATCTGTAGATCTCTTTGGGAAGTATGGACATTTTCACTGTTGATTCTTCCAGTCCAAGAGCATGGAATGTTTTTCCATGTTGTTTTGTCTTCTTTAATTTCTTTCAGTACTGATTTGTAGTCTCATCTTAAAGATCTTTTACTTACTTGGCTAAATTAATTCCTATGGATTTTATTTTTTTTTGATGACTATTGTAAATGAGCTTGATTTATTGATTTCTCTTTCTGTTAGTTTGTTATTTAAGAATATAAATACAACTGATTTGGGGGCATTTATTTTATATCTTGCAACATTACTGAGATTGTTAATCAGTTCTAAGAGTTTATTGGTAGAGTCTTCAGTTTTTTCTGTATATTGGATCATGTTATCTGCAAACAGGGATAGTCTGACTTTATCTTTTCTAGTATGGATGCCCTTAATTTCTTTATCTTGCCTGATTTCTCTGGCTAATACTTCCAATAATATGACAAATAGGAGTGGTGATAGTGGGTATCCTTGTCTTTTTCCTGTTTTTAAGGGAAATGCCTTTAGTTTTTCCCCACTTAGGATGATATTGGTCATGGGATTGTTGTAAAAGGCTTTTATTGTGTTGAGATACTTTATTTCTATATTTAATTTGCTGAGAGTCTTATTATGAAGGAATATTGAATTTTCTCAAATAAACAAGAAAGAACAAAATTCACTAGTAAAACACTAAGGATAATAAGAAGAAAAAAGAAATTAAATCTTAGGTACTTTTCTTCTGTACCTAGTTTGCTGAGAGTCTTTATCATGAAGGGATGTTGAATTTTGTCAAATATGCAAGAAAGAAGAAAATTCACTGGTAAAACACGAAGGATAATAATAAGAAAAAAGAAACTAAGTCTTATCATCTCAAAAAAAAATAAACTTTGAAGATGACCAATAAAAGAGGAAGAAAGGAACAAAAGATATTTAATACATCTAAACAAAAAGCAATAAAATGCCAGGAGTAAGAAAATACCTCTCAATAACACCCCTAAATGTAAATGGATTAAACTCTTCATTCAAAAGACACAGACTGACAGATTGTATAAAAAAGCTAGACTCATATATATGATGTCTTCAAGAGACTCACCTCACCTATAAAGATGCGCAGATTAATAGCAAAGGGATGGAGAAAAGATATGTCATGCAAATGGAAATCAAAAATGAACAGAAGTAGCTATTATTATATTGGATAAAATAGACTTTAAACCAAAAGTCATAAAAAGAGACAAGGCCACTATATAATGACAAAGGGATCTTTCCAGCAAGAACATATAACAATCATAAATATATATATGCACCCAATATTGGAACACCCAGATATATAAAGCAAACACTATTAGACCTAAAGAAAGAGATAGACCCAAATAAGATAATAGTGGGGGATCTGAACACCCCTTTCTCATCCTTGGGCAGATCACCTAGGCAACAAATCATCACAGAAACACAGTATTTTAACTACAGTTTAGACCAGTTTGACTTGGCAGATATCTACAGAACATTTCATCCAACAACTACAGAATATACATTCTTCTCATCAACACATGGAACATTCTCCAAGATAGACCACATGCTAGTTCATAAAGCAAGTCTCAATAACTTTAAAAAGATTGAAATCATCTAAAGAATCTTTTCAGAGGACAACAGATCAAAACTAGAAATAAATAACAAGCAAAATTCAGGACTCTATACAAATACATGGAAATTAAACAGCAGGCTTCTGAATGACTATGGGTCTGAGCAGAAATTAGACAACAAATCAAAAAAAAATCCTTGAAGCTAATGAAAATAAAGACACATCATATGAAAACCTGTGTGATATTGCTCAAGCAGTACTAAGAGGGAAATTTATAGCAATAAATGCTTACATTAAAAAAAAAAGATTGCAATAAACAAATAACCTAATGCTACAGCTCAAAGAACTAGAAAACAAGAACAATCCTATCCCAAAGTTAGTAGCTGGAAAGAAATAATTAAGATCATAGCAGAACTAAGTTATATAGAGACCTAAAAATTGATAGAAATGATCAATGAAGCAAAAAGTCATTCTTTTGAGAAGACAAATAAAATAGAGAAACCATTAGCTATGCTAACAAGAACAACAACAAACAAAAGAAGACAGAAGACTCAAGTTACAAAAGTCAGCAGTGAAAAAGGAGACTTGACCACTGATACCACAGAAACTCAAAAACTTATTAGGGACTATGACAAACAGCTACACTTCGAAAAATCTCAAAATCTGGAGGAAATGGACAAATATCTGTACACATATAAACTGCAAAGACTGAACCCAGAAGACATAGAAAACCTGAACAGACCAATAATAAGCAATGAGATTGAAATAATAATCAGCAAACTCCCAACAAAGAAAAGCCCCAGACTGGGTGGCTTTACTGCTGAATTCTACCAAACCTTTAAAGAGGAATTAATACCAATTCTCTTGAAACTATTCCAAAAAATTGAAACAGAGGCCACTCTCCCACACTCATTCTATGAGGCCAGAATTACCTTGATACCAAAACCAGACAAAGATACAACAAAAAAAGAAAACTACAGGCCAATATCTCTGATGAACATAGACACAAAAAATCCTCAACAAAATACTAGCAATCATAATACAGCAACACATCAAAAAAATTATAACCATGATCAAGTGGGATTCTTCCCAGGGATGCAAGGATGGTTCAACATATACAAATCAATAAATGTGATACACCACATCAAGAAAATCAAGGATGAAAACCATGATTATCTCAATAGATGCAGATCTCTCTCTTCTTAATATCCTTCATTTCTTGAAGAAACCCAATCATTTTTCTTACAGTATTTTTCACCTTAAAATTTTGACATTTTTTCTTATGGTGTAATTTGACTTAATTCTATTTCTTGCCTTTCCTATAAACCGAGAGATAGATTTAGAGGCTTTATTAAATTTAGAGTCAAAGTTTAGGCAAATCTGCAGCTTCATCAGTGATTCTATGTATTTTCTATTGTATGACATCATGGGGCACACAAAAATATGATTGTTCTTGTTTCTGTAAGTACAAGGACTGATCAGTGGATTAGCCTGGTCACTTTATTATAAACCGCACAACACCTTTTCTCATAATGACTTTAATATTATTAATGATCACTGCATGAATCTGTTATTTTTTCTAGATCTCCATCTGGCCTGGAATGTTGGTACACATGACACAACTAATGAATCCTGTGGGTGTGTACCCATTGCCTCGCATCTTTGGTTGCAAAATAAGTATTATATTTGTTGTATATGTAATATTCCAGTTTTATATTTTTATAAGCATGGAATGCAGTTCTGGACCCAACCTACAGTTTGAACCCAACCCCAGGTAAACCCAGTCTAAGTCAGCCGAACCCCAGCTGATGAGGGAATAGAAATGGAGAAGTGTAGCTCTAATCCATTGTGTTTCTTCCACAGTTTTACTGTGGTAATTGTAATAAAGTGAATAAGTAATCAGTAACATTAACAAGTAAATGCCACAACAAGGAAAAAGACATTCAAAAGGTCCATGGTCGGTGGCATTGACAAAATGTTTTAAAAGGAGGTGAGGCAAATAAATGCCTATTTTTCAGGTGAGGATAAACCTCTGCCCTTCCATAATAGACAGAGTCCAATAAAATGCAGCTGATATCAGATTACAGGTTTGTTCCCTCAGGAAAAATGTTGAATATTAGTTAGTCAGTTATGATCTCTGTGGTTGGCAGGTCCCTTGGGGAATGGACATCCATGTTGTTGTGCATATGCCTAACTTATGTTGCTCTCACCATAGCCCCCCCTTTTTTTGTGAGTACCTTAAACAGGCACTGAAGAGGGCAGAGAAACAGGCTTATTGACTTCCACAGAACAGTCTATCTTGGACAGTCAATTATTAACAGCTTCCTTCACAGTCTTTGTCTTCTGTGAACAAGGATTCAAACCAAAAACACATGTCCTCACTCTAAAGGCATATTTTCAGAGTCTTTACTTCTTGCCTGGGCCCGCTGGCACCAGACTTGTTTTGTCTGTTTTCCTGGCCATCCACCCATATTATGAACTGTGTATACCCATTCTTCTGGCCATCTCTTCTTCAGAAAATGAACAAGCAGAAGCCCTGTGTGTCAAATTAACTGGGATAAAGGGTGCCCAGATACTGATAAAACATCATTTGGGACTGTATCTGTAAAGGCATTTTTGGAAGAGATTAGCATTTGAGTTAGTGGACTAATTAGAGATCAGCCTCACCAATGTGGGTGGGCATCATCCAATCCACTGAGGGCCTGAATAAAACAAAAAGGCAGAAGAAGGGCAAATTTGATCTTTTGCCTAGGACATTTGGGCTCTTGATTCTCAGGTCTTTTGAATCAGACTGGGACTTAACCAAATCTGCTCCTTGGATTCTCTGGCCTTCAAGTTCAAACTGGAACAATGCCACTCGTTTTTACTGGGCCTCCAGGTTGCAGATGGCAGATTGTGGAACTTTTCAGCCTCTAAGCCTCTATAATTGTGTGAACCAATCCCTCATAATAAATCTCTTTCTATATTTTATATATATACCCCATTGGTTCTGTTTCTCTGGAGAACCCAGACTAATACACCCTACTGTGGGACTGAAGTTCTGCCCACTGAGGGATTTAACATCCCCACTGTATTTCAGGACTAAACCTAGGTCATAATGTAATGCTGCAGTATTCCATTTCCAGCATGTGCTAGTATAATGGAAAAAATATATAAAACAAGATTGATTTTTTATTTCTACTGTCAACTGCTCAGAAAGAGCTCTTAATGAGTTTTTAGGTGTGGAAAAAGAGGGAAAGTACTTTATGATGTATAACTTATGGTGACCTTAGATGAATATGGCCGTGTCATCAAAGAATGGTCAGCAAACAGGAAAAGGATGCACAAAATGTACTTTCAGATTTTGGGAAAGAAGATCAATTGCTGCTAAGTCAAAATGAGAGGGTGCTAGAAAAGTACTGGAGGGTTTTGAAGAAAACAATTCTGACAGCCTAAAAACAAATGATTCCACTGAAGAAGGATTTCCGACCAAATACTCTTATGGTCGCTTTCAGTGCTTGGGAAAAAGCAAGGTATAAATTATACACAAATACCTAGTACCTGAAATAGTTGATGTGGTTTTACAAAGAACTCTATAAATTTCTGTATAAAACCTGAAAAGGATATAGTCAAAAATCAGTGACATCCCAAATAATGAACTGGCATTTATAGGGAAATGAAATGAAAAATGAAAACTAACAAAAGATAAGCAAGGTGATTTTAGTAATGCTCAGAGCAAGAAGACCCAAAAAGCCATGAGCCCACTCCTTAAGAAATATATTATACTGCTAATAATGACACTGAGAAAAAAAAATCCACTCTTGTTTTGCCTTCTTTCTTTCTTTTGTTAAAGAAAAGACTGGACACTGGAATGGAAAACCCAACACTTGCTACTGGTAAGAGAAAATTTGAATAAAAAATAAGAGTGGAAAGAGTAAGAGAGAAACTATTATTTTTCCATATTCTACACAATGTAAATTAAATTCTGAGATATAAGACAGTTAAAATGCAAAATCATTATCACTACGAGTCAGCAAAGAAATATCAGAAAAATTATATCACCAAAGGCTTTTACAAGTTTTGAGGCCTAAAAGGAAACATAAAAGGCATATTCCGCAAACCAGAGAACTTGATGCCAGTTTTGAGTAATTTTCCAGTCTATTAATAAAAGATTACAGTGTTGGAACACCTATAAAGGAGAGTGGTGATGATGAGGAACTAATATAAGCTCATTAAATAAGTCACACTAAGCTAGTTCAATAGTCTTTTTTGATATGCTTATGAGACTGTACGTTCATAGAAGTGCTACAGACAGAATGAAAATGATCTTCAGCAAGCCATTTGACAGACTGTCATATGACATCCTGTTAGGTAAAATGGAGAAATGTACACAGCACAGCAAATTGGGTAAATGAATATAACCAAAGAGCAATCAATAGGGCTCAAGTTCAAGTCACTTTGACACGTTCTCTGATTTTTCCACTGACTCTCTTCTTTGCCGTATCTCTGTGAATTGGCTGCAAACTTTCATGAGATCCTTACTAAATTTGTGTGGACGTGCTGTTGGAAATAATAATGGATGTCCTAGATAACAAATTTACTATTCAAAAAGATCTCTGTAGGCTAGGAAGATAAATAAAATGCAAAAATTTTAAATGAAAAAATGGATAATGATAGACAAAAGCAACAAAAAATAAAATAAGGAGAAGGAAGAAGAAAAGAAGACGAACATAAATGATGGAGAGAAAAGCAGATTTTAATAACATTATGGAAAAATAGTAATTGTGGTTAGGGATCAGATTATCATAAACTAAAACTATAATCTAGACACGCCAGCTAAAGCAAAACTGTATTTAAAGAAATTCACCTAAAGATGGTTACCCAGTGAACCAGGATCTCCACAACTTATGCATATCCCTTTACTTGAATTTGAGCTGGTCCTCTGATTCATTTGAAACTAGTGAAATGTAACTGATGTGACACTGAGATGACTTCTGAGGCTAATCAGAAAAAGCCTTGAAGATTCTGCCTTCATCTCTTGTAAGCTAACTCTGGATGAAGCAAGCTGCCATATAAGTCAGACTGCTTTGGGACCACTATGTAGTGAAGTGTCCAAAATAGCCACGTTGAGAGAGATGACCAGTCAAGTGGGATACCAGACATGCAAGTGGAGAAGTTTCCAGTTGACTCTAGCCTCAGCTGCCATGTAACTGCAAATAAATGTAAGATTCCAAGAAATAACTGTCTAGTTGAGTATGTCAAACCCAGAAGCATGACAAATAATAATAAATTGTTGTATTTTTACACTCAAGTTTGGGGGGGGGTTGACAGTTTTTTTATTGAAATATAATTGATTATATATATCTGTGGGGCACAGAATCAAATATCAATGCATGTGTACAACATGTGGTGATCAAATCAGGATAATTAGTATACTCATATTTACAAAACATAAACAATCTTTGTGACCCTTAACTAATTTCTCGCTAACCCCCTTCTTCTTCCCCTCCCTCCGCCTTTCCCATCTCTAATAATAGTTCTGGTCTCTCTTTCTTTTCTGAAAGTTCAGTGAATTATTATGATTGTTTCTTTCTTTCTTTATTTTAGCTCTCATTTTTGAGTGAGGATGTTCGGTATTTCTCTCTCTGTGCTTGGCTTATTTCACTTAGCATAATTTTTTTTTAGTTCACCTGTGTTGCTGTGAATGGCAGAATTTCATTTTTTTTATGGCTGAGTAGTATTTCATCTAGAATATATATCAAATTTTCCTTATCCAGTAGTCCATCAATGGGCATTTAGATTGATTCCAACTCATGGCTATTGTAAACAGAGCTTCAATAAACATGGGAGTGCAGGTATCCCTTTGGGCATAGCCCCAGCAGTGGAATTGCTGAATCATATAGCCGTTCTATGTATAGTTGTTTGAGGAACATCCATACTGCTTCATACTGTTTTCCATAATGGCTGCACTAATGTACAGTCTCACCAACAGTGAAGGAGGGTTCCCCTTTCTCCACATCCTTGCCAGCATTTATTATTCTCTGTTTTTTTGATAACAGCCAACCTAACTGGGGTGAGATGATATCTCAATGTGGTTTTGATTTGCATTTCCCTGATGCTGAGTGATGTTGAGCATTTTTGCTATGTATCTGTTGTCCATTCGTACATCTTCATATGAGAAATATCTGTTAAGCTCCTTTGCCCATTTTTTAATTGGGTTGCTTGTTTTCCCACTATTGAGTTTTTTGAGTTCTTTGTATACTCTGGATATTATTCTCTTGTCAGATGCATAGTTTGGAAATACTGTCTCCTGTTCTATAGGTTGTCTTTTCACTCTGTTAATTGTTTCTTTTGCTGTGTCGAAACTTTTTAGTTTGAAATAATCCCATTTGTTTATTTTTCCTTTTGTTGTCTCTGCTTTGGGGGTCATATTCATAAAGTCTTTGCCAAGTCCTACATCTAGAAGTGTTTCTCCTGTGTTTTCTTCTAGGAGTTTTATAGTTTCAGGTCTTATATTTAAGTCTTTAATCCACCTAGAGTTGATTTTGGTATATGATGAGAGGTATGGTCTAGTTTCATATTTCTTCATAAGGATTTCCAGTTTTCTTACACCATTTATTGGAGAGGCAGTCTTTTCCTCATTGTCTGTTCTTGTTACCTTTGTCAAAGATCAGTTGTCTGTAAGTCTGTGGGCTAATTTCTAGGTTCTCTTTTCTGTTCCATTGGTCTGAGTGTCTGTTTTTATGCCAGTACCATACTGTTTTTGTTACTATATCTTTGTAGTATAGTTTGAAGTCATGGACTGCTATGTTTCTGGTTTTATTTTATTTATTTATTTTTCTATAGATTGCTTTGGCTATTCAGGATCTTTTGTTGTTCTGTATGAATGTTAGGGTTGTTTTTCCTGTTTCTGTGAAGAATGTCATTGATATTTTGATGGGGATTGCATTGAACCTGTAGATTGCTTTGGATAGTATGGATGTTTTCATAATGTTAATTCTTCCAATCCAAGAGCATGAAAAGAAAGAAATAGACCCCAAGATGATAATACTTGGGTATTTGAACACACACCTCTCTCAGCATCAGACAGATCATCTAGGCAACAAATCAACAGGGAAACAGAGGAGGTAGACTGTACTTTAGACCAACTAGATCTGTGAGATACCTACAGAACTTTTCATCCAGCAACCATAGGATATATATTCTTGTCACCAGCACATGGAACATTCTCCAGGACATAACACATGCTAGGTCACAAATCAAGTCTCAACCAATTTTTTTTTTGTCTTTTTCGTGACCAGTAAGGGGATCGCAACCCTTGGTGTGGTGTCTTCCACACCGCGCTCAGCCAGTGAGCACACTGGCCATTCCTATATAGGATCCGAACCCGCGGCGGGAGTGTCGCTGCACTCCCAGCGCCGCACTCTCCCGAGTGTGCCATGGGGTCGGCCCAAGTTTCAACAAATTTTTAAAGATTCAAATCATATCAGGGGTCTTTTCAGACAACAATGGATTAAAACTAGAAATTAATAATAAACAAATCTCTGGAAACTATACAAACACATGGAAATTAAACAACATGCTCCTGAATGATCTACGGGTCCAAAAAGAAGTCAATAGGAAATAAAAAAATTTCTTGACATTAGTGAAAATAAAACACATCATACCCAAACCCGTGGGATACAGCAAAAGCAGTACTAAGAGGGAATTTTATTGCAATGAATGCTAACATCAAAAGAATAGAAAGTTTTCAAATAAACAACCTACTGCTACACCTCAAAGAACTAGAAAATCAAGAACAATCCAACACCATAGTTAGTAGATGGAAAGAAATAATTAAGATCTGAGCTGAACTAAATGAAGTAGAGATCCAAGAAATGACACAAAACATCGATGAAATGAAAAGTTGGCTTTTTGAGAAGATAAACAAAATAGACAAACCATTAGCAAGGTTAACTAAAAAAAAAAGAAGAGAGAAGACTCTAATAAAAATTAGAAATGAAAGAGGAGACATTACAACTGATGGCAAAGAAATACAAAGAAACAATAGAAGCTATTACAAACAACAAATTTGAAAACCTGGAAGAAATGGATAAATTTCTGGACACATACAAATTACCAAGACTGAAACAAGAAGACATAGAAAACCTGAATAGACCATAACAATCAATGATATTGTAGCAGTAATCGGCACTCTCCCAACAAAGAAAAGCCCAGAACTAGATGTCTTTACTGCTGAATTCTGCCAAATCTTTAAAGAGGAATAAATACCAGTTCTCTTCAAACTATTCCAAAATATTGAAACAGAGGCCAGCATCAACCTGATTCCCAAACCAGACAAAGATACAACAAAAAAAGAAAACTACAGGCCAATATCCCTAATGAACATAGATGCAAAAACCTCAACCAAGTATTAGCAATCAGAATACACTAACACATCAAAAAAATTATACACCATGATCAGGTGGGATTCACCCCACAGATGCGAAAATGGTTCAACATACACAAGTCAATAGATGTGATACACCACATCAACCAAATCAAGTCCAAAAATCATACGATTGTCTCAATAGACACAGAAAAAGTATTTGACAAAATTCAACATCCCTTCATGATGAAGATCTTGGCAAATTAGGTACAGAGAGAAAGTACCTTAACACAATAAAAGCCATATATGACAAATATAGTAAACTAATGGCAGCAGAAGACAAGTCCTCTGTCAGTTACCTTTTTAAATAGACTACAAGGCTTATATTTTGTGTCACCAGATTCTACCCACTTAATGGTCAGGGAAGTTGCAGCCTGAATGGGATTTAAGGACAGGAGCAAGACAGTGATGCCCACTATCACCACTCCTATAGCATTGGATGTAGTAGCCAGAGCAGTCGGGCAAGAGAAGCAAATTAAGGGCAATCTAGATTGGAAAAGACAAAGTTAAACTGTTCCTGTTTGCAGATGACATGATCCTATACATAGAAAATCCTA
This sequence comes from Galeopterus variegatus, assembly GCF_000696425.1. Lineage (NCBI taxonomy): Eukaryota > Metazoa > Chordata > Mammalia > Dermoptera > Cynocephalidae > Galeopterus > Galeopterus variegatus. The sequence continues at coordinate 117,289 of NW_007730048.1, forward strand.
AAGACACTACCAAAAAACTCCTAGAGCTAATAAATGACTTCAGTAAAGTTACAGGATATAAAATCAACACGTAAAAATCAGTAGTGTTTTAATACTTCAATAACAAGCTAGCAGAAAAAGAAATCAAGAAAGCAAGCCCATTTAAAATAGTCACCAAAAAAAAAAAAAAATTAAATACCTAGGAATCAATTTAACCAAGGATACAAAATATTTCAACGATAATTATAAATCACTGCTGAAAGCAATTAAAGTGGAATGTGAAATTTAAGAAAAAAATTACTTACCATAACACTCAATGAAATAAGATACTTAGGAATAAATTTATCAAAGTATGTACAGGCCATAAGTAGAAAACTAAAAAAATCTGATGAAAGACATCAGAGACAATCTAAATAAACAGATACTGTAAATTGGAAGACCCAATTTTGTAGAGATGTCAATTTTTACCAACTTGATCTGTAGATTTAATTCAATGTCAATCAGAATTCCAGGATGCTGTTTAACAGATAGTGCCAAACCGATTCTAAGGTTAATGTGGAAAGACAAACAACCTAGAAAAGCTGAAGCAATAGGAAAGAAAGACAAAGTTGGAGGGCACACATAACCTATTTTCAAGACATTATCAGCTACAGTAATCAAGATATCAAGGTATTGGCAAAGGAACAGACACATAAATCAGAGTAACAGAATACAGACCTCAGAAACAGACACCCACAATAGTAGTCAACTGATTTTTGACAAAGGAGCAAAGTCTTTTCAACAAATGGTGCTGGAACAATTGGACATCCACCTTTCACAATAACTAATTTGAAATGGATCATAGAACTAATGTAAAACCCAAAACTATTAAAATTTCTTGAAGTGTATAAAAAAACTAAATAACCTTGGATTTAGCAATAAATTTCTTCCCAGAAGCACATAGCCCCAAACTAATCATGAGAAACATATCTGAGAAATCCCAATTGAGGATTCTAAAAAATACCTGACTAGCACTCCTCAAAACTGTCAAGGTCATCAAAACAAGGAACATCTAAGAAAAATGTTATATTCTAAGAAAGAGCCCAAGAAAGCATGATACAACTAAATGTAATGCAGCACCCTGGCTGGGATCCTGAAGTTGACAAAGGACAAGGAAGAACAGAAGAAATCTGGACTTTGTATCTCATGAATAATCATAACCAATGAAAACAAAGTAAAATAAAATAAAATTTCCTAATAGAAAGAAAGAAAGAAGGAAAGAAAGAAAGAAAGAAAGAAAGAAAGAAAGAAAGAAAGAAAGAAAGAAAGAAAGAAAGAAAGAAAGAAAGAAAGAAAGAAAGAAAGAAAGACAGAAAGAAATTTGGACTTCAGTTAATTATAACATATAAATATTTGTTCATTAACTCTAATGAATGTACAATACCAATAAAAGATGTTAGTAATATGGAAATTAGATGGAATCTCTATGAGACCTCTCTGTACTCTTCACAACTTTTCTTTAAATCTAAAACAGTCCTAAAAATACCGATTACTTTTTAAAACTATGAAAATTATAGAAGATTTAATTGTGAAGATTTATAAATATTTCTATTTATGTATATATTAATGAGCTACTACATTTGTAACAGGGTCAATGTAGAACATACACTCAATGATTTGAAATCCGTCTGTTTTCTTTTTGCTATCCATTATTAGTCAGATTTTTAATCATTTAAAACTTGGAGAAACTATTTCCTACGTGAACCTGAGGACCCTACGATAGTGGTGGATATTTTTGTGAGTGAGTTCTTAGAAATTTTGGTTATGATTTCTTTAAAATCAGTTGGGATTTTTAATTATGGAAGTCAAAGACTATAGCTCCAAAGCTTTATATTTTAAAGTTTTTTGAGAATTGTAACTGTTTGAACACAAACCTTGAAATAAAATGGTACGGATGCATGAGAGGCTGGCTTATGGGTTGTTCACACCAGTCTCTGCCGTGTTGATTCTGACTTGCTGTTGTTTTTATCAAAGCTTTTTCCCCCTGGTGTTCTTAAGTACAGCAAGCAGTGGGGGCTGGGAGGGGGGTATCCCTCCTGGCCAGCGTCTGTATTAGAACCCCTTTCTTGCTGTAATCCACCACACTCACTGTCAGAATTGAGGCTCAGCAGCCTGTTGATAAGCCAGCCCCGTCTCACCGAGAGCTGGTGTGCAAACAGGGCCAGGGGCTCTAGCCCTGCTGCAGTCGCTGAGTGCACTACGGGGTGGAAATATTTCCTACTGGTCAGAGAAAAAGTCATCCTGACGCCTTGCTTGGCTTGGATCACAGCACTGACAACAACTTGCAGCCTAGCTGTTGAAAGAAGAGGAACAGGAGCGAGGTGTATGGCCTGATTGTGCTACCATTTGGCCTAGGAGAAGAACAACATTTGGCATATGGTCACTAGAGCAGTTTAGAACCACACCCCAGATAATTATGGCAAATCTTTCACAACCTGAAAAATGTTAAAAGCAACCATTCCTATTTTTTAAAATTAAATCTTGCACACACACACACAAAAGACTATGAAGTGTATCCCTACGAAACCAATAGAAGAGCTAAACAAATTAAAGAATGAGAACTAATGGGCAGGAGAATTAATTGCGAATATGTAAAATTGAAATAGGGAGTTACTTTCTGATAAGTTAAATTTATATTTTGTATCAGACTAGAACGAAATTGAGATCTACAATGTCTCCCCATTTAGTTTTGGCAAAATATTCAAAGGAATTATATATAGATATAATGCGTTTGATGAGTTTTGTCTTACAAAAGTATTTGTTGAAATCATTACTTTTAAAAAAGACAAAAGATACTATCTGTAAAAATATATATGCAAATTATTACATGTTGTAAATTACTCTTAGATCCTGGAATGAGTGATGAATTGCATGGTCATCGGCCTCATGAGGGATGTAATGACTGACTTGAGATAAGTGAAGTACTGTGAAGAATTCAACTCAGCTCTGTGTGGCCTAAAGGTAGGGAAAAGATGGCTAATACTGCTTTTCAATAGTAAAATATACATCAGAAAGAAACATATCTCATTTGAAGTCTTTCATAAAAAGAATATTACACTTACTGTAAAATGGGTCAATGAATAAATGTCTTTAAGATCATCTTTAAACCTTAAGTGCAAGCTTCTATATTTTTATAAAGCAATAATTGTGAACAGGTTGACACATTGTGGTTCTACATAGATGTATATATTGGGTGTGAGGAGCTAGAATTCATTATACTTTCCTTATGAATAGGTTTCATTTTTATTATTGTTACTGGATGTTTGACTGTTGGAAGGATTTATGATGAGACCACTAAAATTTTCAGTTCTAATGGTGTTCACAGCAAGAGAGCTGGCCAGGATTACAGTGACACATGCTTACAAAATACATGGCCCATATAAATCTCTATAGGCAAGATTCTAATATAAATGAAGTGAGAGAATAACAATCACTACTATAAACAATGGAGAAATTTTTATTGGGAATGCCTATATAGAGCTTCCAAAATTACATTTGTACAATGAATTAACTGATCTAATTAGGCAAAAAAAGTGGTTTGACATTTGCTTGATTTTTAGGAAGTTAAATATTTGTCTAAATGAGTTTAATAAAAAATTCAATTAAAATTATTCACTTTTTTGTTTTTTGCACATTCCTTAAGGTCTGTTCCTCTTTGAGTGACCTTGTGAAGACAGATTCTTCTTTGAAAAATGGCTGCAACTTCCTAGGCCACTAAGTAGGTAGAATCTGGTTACACAAAATATAAGCCTTGTAGTGTAAAAAAAAAAAAAAGGTAATTAACAGAGGACTTGTCTTCTGTTGCCATTAGTTTACTGTATCTCCACTTACAGAAACAAATAGGTACATTCAATTCTGAAAGAAACAAATATGACAAATAGAAAAGAATACAAAAAAATAGATTGAGGACTTTCAGAATAGAGAGGTTGTTATGTTAACGGAGAAAGTTATTTGAAAAAAGAGATGCAGGCTAAGTGAAGATTGAAAATTTTAGAAAAATTTAAAAAACTGATTAGATAATTGAAGTAAGAAATAGTAGAGAAAAATAGGTTAGAAAAAGGCATGAGAGGGAATAAAAAGAAAAAAATAGAATTGATGTATAAATAATGGCAAACATTCATTCAACATATAAAAACATTCTGGTAATTTCATTTTAAAAAGAACCCAAAAGGATAAATCACTGTTTTGTGGGGGATAGGTTTTAGGATAAGCATAGCAGAGAAAATAAAAGAAGCCATATAATGATTAGCTAAGGAAGATCATACCCAAATCATATTATAACATAATATACCTTTTAAAAACTTTTTATAAAACTTTAATAAATAATGCAAATTATTTAGAAAATAATGACATCTATTTTTTTTTTCCTTTTTGTCTTTTTTTGTGACCGGCGATGGATCGCAACCCTCAGTGTTGCACCCGTACCAGACCAGGACCGGCAACGGGATCGCAACCCTCAGTGTTGCGCCCGCACCTCGCTCAGCCAGTGAGCGGCCGGTCTGTATGTGGGATCCAAACCCTCAGCAGGGGCGCCGCTGCGCTCCCAAGCGGCGCACTGTAGCAGTGCACCACCGGGCCGGCCCCGGCATCTATTTTTTAAACTTGAATTTTATTTAGTACAATAAAGCCATTTGGGGATTTTATACAATGACAAGATTTTTGACTGTGTGTTTCAAATTATGCTTTGAGATATTTGGTTTAATAATTCATATTTAAATAAAATCAATTAGGTGTTCACTTTCTACCAGAAAAAGGTAATTGATTTATAAGTGACAGTAACTAGAGATGTACAGATGCATATAAAAAAGGATTATGTAAGTAGACACATAAGATGTTAAACTTGCTTTTATACACATCTTTTTAAAATCCCACATATGTCGGAGAGATTATGGTAATACCTTGTATATAAAATATATTTTTAAAATTTTTATTTATTTTGATTTTTTTTATTAACAAAGAAATACACACAGTGGGTATTTTAGCACTTTTATACACATCTTTTTAAAATCCCACATATGTCGGAGAGATTATGGTAATACCTTGTATATAAAATATATTTTAAAAATTTTTATTTATTTTGATTTTTTTTATTAACAAAGAAATACACACAGTGGGTATTTTAGTATTTGTGTAGTTGTAATATAAATGAGGAAATAGATATTTCATTTAGTGACCAATTAAAATATTATGAAATACAATTTTCAAATCCACAAGTCCCTTGCATAGAGTACTCAGAAAGAAGGCACCTTTGTACCTGGAAGAACCTGTGTTATCCGTTTGTATCTTCTCATCCTCTAGCTTCTGAATCCCACGTTACCCTTGTTCAACCAATGGAAATTGAATTTAATGTGATTGGCTCCTTCCCCAGGCCACCTCACTCTACTGTCCTAAACATTTCACCCAGGTCCTTATATCTAATTTTCTACTGGTACTCGAAGCATCATGTTAGTCTACTGGCTCAGAGTTGTACTGCCACGATTTTACAAAAGTAGTAGATGCAGAAATGATATCAGACAATTATCAAGAGGTTTTTCCTTCATAGCTCTTGAGTAATGTCTTTAATTACAGAGAACAAACATGAACCATTGTTTTTAAACTTTATATCAACAGCAATATTCAAGAGAGGTAGCATTGCTTGTTTTGCCGAATTGAGTCAACTCTATGATTGCTAAAATTATTTTTTTCTCTAGGTCTGAATCCTATGCCTGCCTTTTTTGTATCCTCAGAAACTGGACTTTTTTCTTTTTTCTTTTTTCTCTTATTTACCCAAAGGCTTAGAGGATTGCCTCCAATTCAATTTAGGGACAGCACAAGGCAGCTCTTTCAGAATGAGAATGTAATACTAATCTGTCTGCATTGGATGTTTTGAAAGCACATTGAAAATCAGGTCACCTATGATACAATAGATCTGTTAATCTGTGGAAAAGAGTATGTACTAGTAAAGGAAGGACTGAGTGAACAAAGTGAGAAACAGAAGTGGAAGAAGGGTTTTTTTATGAATAACCCAAGTGACAATGGTGGTGTGGTGTTTTTTGTTTTTGTTTTTGTCTTCAAAACTAAGACTTAATCATGTAAGAATGGGAAACCAGAGTCAAAACAACTGTTCTTTTAATTTCTCTCACATCAGTTTTAAAAATAAGCTGTTTTTATTTTAGGAAAGTTTTATATTTAGAGAATTATTGCAAAGATAGTACTGAGAGATCCCATATACTCTGCACCCCACTTCCCTTATTCATATCTTACATTAGTATGGCATATGTGTCAAAATTAATGAAAAGATACTGATACATTATGGTTAATTAAGGTCTAAACTTTCTTCAGATTTCTCAATTTTTCCCTAGTGTCATTTTTCTGTTCCAGGATCCCATCTAGGATACTGAATTACATTTAGTTGTCATGTCTCCTTAGTCTCATCTTGGCTGTGAAAGTTTTTGAGACTTTTTTTGTTTTTGATGATCTTAACAGTTTTGAGATGTGTTGTTCAGGTGTTTTGTAGCATGACTCTCAGTTGGGATTTATGTGATGCATTTCTCATAAATAGATTGGGAGGAAGACCTCAGAGATAAAGTGGCATTCTCATCACCTCATATCACTGGTACAATACACAAATATGCGTTATTACTGTGGATGCTAATCTTGATCACCTCGCTTAATGTAATGTTTGTCAGGCTTCTGTACTGTGAAGTTACTATTTTTCATCTCTCTTTCCATACTCTTTATAAGAAAGTTGCTATGTGCGGCCTGTACTTAAGGAGGGGAGATTTCTGCTTTGCCACTGTAAAAGAGAAATATTTACTGTGTTAGTCTTTTTTCTGCTGCTGTAACAGAATATTACAGACTGGATAATTCATAAAGAACAGAAGTTTATTTGGATCACAGTTCTGGAGGTTGGGAAGTCCAAGAGCATGGCCCTGGCATCTGCTCAGCATTAAAACATAGCTGAAGGAGAAGCAAGCATGCAAGACAGAGTGTGGATAGGGGCCAAACTTAACTTTTTATCAGGAGCCCCACAGTAACTAATCTACTTCCACGATAACAGTGTTAATCCATTCATGAGGGAAGAGCCTTCATGAGCTAATTACCTCCCAATACCTTTGCAATTTAATTCCAACATGAGTTTTTGGAGGGAACACTTAAGCTATGACATCCACATAAGTTAAAATTCTTCTGCACAGGGAATTTTCAATTCTCCCCGATTGACTTATTTATCCATCATTTATTCATATTAGCATATACTCATAGATATTTATTTTATATTTTATATTACAATTCAATACTGCTTCATTTATTTTCTTGCTCAACTTATTACGGCTTTGGCCATTGGATGCTCTTTCAGCTGGCTTCTGTATGTCTTTAACATACTGTCATCATTGTGCATGTTTTGGGGGGAGTGGAACATTTTCTTAATTTTTGAAACTAGACATTATTCTGGGCTCGTAGTGTGTATTTCCTGCACCAGTCCTGGAATCAGCCATTTCTTCAGGGAGGCCTGATTTATTTTATTGTAGAATGGTATTGAAAACCAAGATTTGGGTACTGGGTGTGCTTATTACTTCTGGGGTGTGCTTGTTGCCAGGCCTTCTGTAGAGAATATATTTTTGTATAGTAATCCATGTATATACAATACACATTTCTATACGTTTTTCTACATGTAATCATTTGTTTTTGGTATTTAACCTGCTTGGTGTTTTCTGAGCTTCTTGGATCTGTTGTCTGGCATCTGTCATTTAAAAAGTTTTTTGTTGTTATTACTTTAAATATTTCTTCCATGTTCTCCCTCTCTTTCCCAATTATGCATATGCTATACTTTTGTCCCACAATTCTTGAACTTTTTTTCTTTATATTTCAGTTTGGAGAGTTTCTATTGATTGTTATTACTTTAAATATTTCTTCCATGTTCTCCCTCTCTTTCCCAATTATGCATATGCTATACCTTTTGTCCCACAATTCTTGAACTTTTTTTCTTTATATTTCAGTTTGGAGAGTTTCTATTGACCTATTTTCAAACTCACTGACTCTTCTCTCCATTATATCCAATCTGATGAGATAGTCGTGTTCGGGATGATATGACCGCAGACAGTTAGGAGCAATCTAATGCTGAGCTGATCAAAGACATTCTTCATTTATGTTAGGTTTTGATTTCTAGCATTTTCTTTTGACTGTTCTTTAGAGTTTCCATTTCTTGGCTTATATTACCAATTTGTTGTCTACTTTTTCCATTGAAGCCCTTAATGTAACATATTAAGCATAGTTATATTAAATTTTTGTCTGATAATTCTAAACTGTGCTCATATCAGTCTGGTTCTGATACTTGCTATGTCTCTTCAGACTTTTTTCTTGCTTTTTAGTGTACCCTATAGAGTGTTTTGATATTCAGGCATGTTGTATCAGGGAGTAGAAACTGAGGTAAATAGGCTTTTGGTTGAGAATTTATGTTAATATGGCTAGGAGTTGAGATTTATTGTATGTTTGTTATAGGTATAAATGCCAGAGGCTTCAACTACCTCTACTGTCTTTGTTTTTCTTCCTTATTAACTTCTCCCAGTACTCCTTTACATAAAGAGCTTGTGCCTTGCAACTCTTTCAGCTGTGATTCACTATTATTATACTGGAGCCCTGTTTTACTGTGCTTAGATGTGGCAGAGGGTGAGTTTTATTATTTTTTTTATTTATTTTATTTTTTTACTTTTTCCTTTTTGTCTTTTTTCGTGTCCGGCAATGGATTGCAACCCTCAGTGTC